>NC_081208.1:32209997-32329997 GCF_902713425.1 Acipenser ruthenus
ATGGAGCCCTGACTGGACACCACACTGCTGCTGGTTTGATTTCCCAGCCCAACCGCAGAGCCGCTTGATTGGAATAGTTGGAAGAACAGTCTCCTGGAATTTGATTGCCGCAGTTTAGCCAGAGCCCCCTGAATATCTGACTTGGAGCAGCCCTGGCTCAGTCAGGTGGTGATTAACCCTGCTGCAGCTAATTACCCGCGCTAGTCTTTCAGCCTCTCTTATTGTGTTAATAAAGCTCTTAAATGAGGGGCTGATAGTTGAAGCAGTTTGGAGGAGACTCCAGCTCCGATGTGGTTTTTTTGTATTTTCGATTGTTTAAACAGAGTTACAAATTAGGTTGGTGTTTACATAAAAAAAAAAAAAACACTTCTGGCAAATTCTCATTACTGCAGAACTCTCTTCATCCACAGAGGAACATTGTGTTTCACTGTAACAAACCCTGCTGTGAACAGACAGGAAGCTGGCATGGACTGTGCTGGATGAACTGTATGCAGTGTAATGACATGGACTGTGCTGGATGAACTGTATGCAGTGTAATGACATGGACTGTGCTGGATGAACTGTATGCAGTGTAATGACATGGACTGTGCTGGATGAACTGTATGCAGTGTAATGACATGGACTGTGCTGGATGAACTGTATGCAGTGTAATGACATGGACTGTGCTGGATGAACTGTATGCAGTGTAATGACATGGACTGTGCTGGATGAACTGTATGCAGTGTAATGACATGGACTGTGCTGGATGAACTGTATGCAGTGTAATGACATGGACTGTGCTGGATGAACTGTAAAAAAAAAAAAACACATTTACAGCCAGTCTTTGCCAGAAGAAAAGCTAAAAAGCTAGGTTGTTTAATAATGAACTGGATTGCCATTGATTCAGTATGCGATTTGCAGCATTATATATATATATATATATATATATATATATATATATATATATATATATATATATATATATATATATATAAATTGGGGATAAGTGATACAGACGTATCAGCTGCTTGACGTTAGTTTATAGTTTTATAGAATTATAGAATTTGCAAATGTTTATTACTAGTAAACTAAAATGAGGCGTTTACGTGTTTAAAGGTGGCATCCTTAGTTTTAACACAGGAATATAAAACACACATCTCCTCTAAATCTAAACCCTAAATCTGCCTGTGGTGGCTTTGTTTGCACTATTCTGTATACAAGGAGAAATAAAATGGGGGTGAGTTGCTGGTTGTGTGTGTGGACTGTACACATTGGCAGGTGATTCTGTCCCTACGCTGCACATCGTCAATGAAGACCCAATTGATTTGTTTTCCTGCAGTGTAAGGTTGCTAACTAAGGTGCCTGTTTATAACAGATCATTTCCTCTCTGTTCCTATATACCATCATTGCCTGTCTGTTCCTATATACCATCATTGCCTGTCTGCTCCTATATACCATCATTGCCTGTCTGTTCCTATATACCATCATTGCCTGTCTGTTCCTATATACCATCATTGCCTGTCTGTTCCTATATACCATCATTGCCTGTCTGTTCCTATATACCATCATTGCCTGTCTGCTCCTATATACCATCATTGCCTGTCCACTCCTACCATTAAGGTGTGTGCTTGTTAAGCAGTGGTTTCCATTGGTGTAACTGGCTGGGGAGAGCATTTCATGCAGTCTGCTCCTGCCTTGTTCCGTATCGGGGAGGGGGGCTCATTTGTATGGGGAGGGGATTAGCTGGAATCGACTGCAGCGTGACCCAGGGGAGCGGTGAACGCACTGGCTGACGAGAGCGAGCAGTCTGCATGATTAGAACAGAGCCCTGGTCACTCGGTGGAGAGCCTTTGTCGTGCTTCCGTTTCGATCGGCCCACCTCAAAGCCTCACCGCTGGCAGACAGGACCTGAGCGGCTTACACGGGGGCAGACTGACCCCCCCAGGGATTTCCCTTTCCCTCCTTCTCTTTCCCAGTATTTGTTCAGCTGCTGCTGGAGACTGAGTTACATGTACCAGTGCCACATCCTTGCTGTGTGTGTTTTGAGATCTGTTAGCCATTATGCAGCCCGTTGCACGAAATTACGTATCCCCACTTCACGAGAAGGCAGCAATTACAACATTCCTAGAAATGAAGGCTTCTTGAACAGTTCCTTCTGGGTTTTTTATTTTTTGGATTTAGGAAGCTGTCATTAACTCCATCTCTCTGCATGCAAGCTCCCGTAGTAACCTCTCAGATGAGCTCAAACTGGACATTCTCCTCCAGTCCGGAGCAGAGCATTGAAGCCCATCCCTGTGCAGTTGGGGAGGTGGAGCTGACAGAGGGAGTGCTGGTGCCAAGGTGCAGGGAGCCTCAGTCAGTGGGTATCGTTACAGGGAGCCTCAATCAGTGGGTATTGTTGCAGGGAGCCTCAGTCAGTGGGTATCGTTGCAGGGAGCCTCAGTCAGTGGGTATCGTTGCAGGGAGCCTCAGTCAGTGGGTATCGTTGCAGGGAGCCTCAGTCAGTGGGCATCGTTGCTGCTCAGTGAGTCAGCGCCCTCATATTTTGGGTTTGCTTGTCTGACTGTCCAACACCCATATGCGGCTTCAATATGGAAATCTGAAAACTAATATTGGCAGTTCCAGTTCTTGCACTGACCTGGACCTTTTCTATCTTGACATTGTTAATCTGTACAGTAAAGGGTCTGCAGATTGATGACTTCTTAATGTTTTAATACCTGTTTCTGGACAGACTGGTTAAAGGTTGAGGGGGCGGCGATCAGTGAAGTCATCCCAGTTGAGATCTGAAATGATTTCACTTGCAGCGCAGGTCACAGTTCACACCCCAGCCCGAGAGAGAGAGAGAGAGAGAGAGAGATCAGTGCAATTAGCCCAGAACAGCCCCCCGGCACGCTCTCTCTCTCCTGCCTGTGCCATGTTGTTGTCTGAGTGCGACTTCAAAACAAAATCGTAAATTGTTTTATTTAAACAGTTTTTCCTGCAAATGAGGCAGATAGGCGGTTTCCTTTCATGTGCGCCTGTGATTAATGAAGTCTGATCAGCGAGATCTGACAGCCTCTTGATGCCTTTGGATGTTGCTACACTGGTGATATGAAGATGCTGAAGGAGGCTTCAGTGATGAGGAGAGATTGAAGCCCACCCACTGACTCTCCTTGAACACATCGTAGAGGTGTCGACGTCCCTACCACTCTGCAAGAGCGAGCAGAACGTCACGCCAATTAAAACAAAAAGAAGAGAAACACTTTCCAGTAAGTGGCAGTTCAGATGTGCTGAAGTGTGGGTGCAGGATTTATCACACACTGATTTAGGATTATAAAGTCATTTGATGGGATACAATACATTGAGCATACAACTGCATTGAGTCCCTGTGAGTATCCAGGTATACTGCACATCCCATATTGTTACAAAACATCTGGGGTAAGCCACTGACGAGACACCCAGATGTGCGTGTTTTTATTTTATTTATTTATTTATATATAAGAGATCAGCTGTTTGTTCTGTACTTTGCTTTGGCTCTAAACACATGTTTTGTATTAAAAGATTCTCCCCTTTTCAAAATGCTGTGAACATTTTATATGAGATGTACAGTAGAAAAAATAATTTAATAAAAAGAATTGGAGGGGGAGATTAATTGTGACAAACTAAGTTACTGTCGATTTGAGAGCCAAATGCTGTTTGATTTCAGTGAGCCTTGTTAGGCTGACAGATGAAACACGTTAGCAGGATAAGCAGCCTTTTTGAAAATCCCTGGTAAGATGAAAATGTCCTCCAAATACGAAACTGACATATTTGTTTTGTTGTGAATCCGTGTGCGTTAGTATTGATTTTTGACTCCGGTCTTTGAAATCCTGTTTCTGCTCTCCTGGGCTTTCGTGCGCTGCACTAATAATGCATTGTCATCCCTAATATCTCACATCATTGACACAACAGTATTCATATTAGTGCCTTTTACATTCAAGTAACCTTCAAACAGCTCGTGTTGGGTGCATTGTTTCAGCAAAGGGCTGAACACTGCTAGGCTGTTTTTAAAATGGGCTTAGTGATCTGATATTTAAATATCAGTACAAGCTTCCTTCATATACAGACACTGTGCATGGAGATGACACTGATTTATAACAGTTTCAGACACTAGATTATATAGAATAAATGTAGACAATTTGGCAGACCCTGTGAATTACTGAGGCACAGAGAGGCTGTTCCTGCCAGTGGTTAAATGGCAGGCGTCTCTTGCTCAGCCTGTATGGAATAACTTGGGAGCAGGCTGTTTAGAATGAGCTGTGTTTGTGTCTCTGGAGGTGTGGACTCTGTACTCTCTGCAACGCCTTCCTTGGGGGTCAGCAGACACTCTCCTGAGTTTACTGTTTGTTCCTGCAGTGTGCAACTAATAGAGTCCGGGCGTAAAGTAGTTCCCTCATGTGTACAGGCTGGACGATTCAAACCTCCTTACGATCTTCCAGTGACGATGTCTAGCTGACGCAGGCAGCAATGTCTGATCCTGATGGCTTATTTGACAAGTGTCTAGAACAGCTTTAAAATAACTGCCGAATAGTCCTGATGCGTGGAAAGTGCCTCCAGACATCCCAATTGGAAAGGTGAAGAGACCCTCATTTGGAATAAGCTTCCCTGTGTGAGATGCTGCCTGCAATGTGTCTGCTGTGTTTATGAAGGGTTAGAAACACATTGATGCACATGGTTTTATACAAGCTTTACAAGGAGCCCTGGACTAAATAAAAAGGGTTACACTCGTCGTAAAATCAGTGAGAAACCTTTATCTGTGTGTGTGTGCGCGTGTGTGTGTGCGTGCGTGCGTGCGTGTGAGTTTCTAGGACCGGGCTGAAGACAGTTGAAAAAGTAAAGTGTAAATTCAGCCTCTGTATTATTCCTGTGTAATTCAAACTGTATTTGTAGTTTTGTACTTTTAAAAGTCAATATGTATATATTTAACAGCAGGTCACTCAGAGATACTGGAATTGACTCAAAAAAAAATCTGAAATCCATCTAAATATGAGGCTGCTACTGCATGTGCCAAGTAACCCCCCTCACGAGTTCAAGGGCCAGCGACTTATTTATTAATTTCTTTATTTTATTTGGTTGTTTTGAATTTCTTCCTTGCTATATATATATATATATATATATATATATATATATATATATATATATATATATATATATATATATATATACACAGACATGCTCAAATGTGTTGGTACCCCTCCACAAAAAACGAAGAATGCACAATTTTCTCTGAAATAACTTGAAACTGACAAAAGTAATTGGCATCCACCATTGTTTATTCCATATTTAATAGAAATCAGACTTTGCTTTTGATTTTTTATTCAACATAATATTGTAAATAAGAAAACAAATGAAAATGGCATGGACAACAATGATGGGACCGCTAACCTAATATTTTGTTGCACAACCTTTAGAGGCAATCACTGCAATCAAACGTTTTCTGTAGCTCTCAATGAGACTTCTGCACCTGTTAACAGGTAGTTTGGCCCACTCTTCCTGAGCAAACTGCTCCAGCTGTCTCAGGTTTGATGGGTGCCTTCTCCAGACTGCAAGTTTCAGCTCTTTCCATAGATGTTCGATAGGATTCAGATCAGGACTCATAGAAGGCCACGTCAGAATGGTCCAATGTTTTGTTCTTATCCATCCTTGGGTGCTTTTAGCTGTGTGTTTTGGGTCATTATCCTGTTGGAGGACCCATGACCTGCGACTGAGACAGAGCTTTCTGACACTGGGCAGAACGTTTCGCTCCAGAATGCCTTGATAGTCTTGAGATTTCATTGTGCCCTGCACAGATTCAAGGCACTCTGTGCCAGGCGCAGCAAAGCAGCCCCAAAACATAACCGAGCCTCCTCCATGTTTCACTGTAGGTATGGTGTTCTTTTCTTTGAAAGCTTCATTTTTTCGTCTGTGAACATAGAGCTGATGTGACTTGCCAAAAAGCTCCAGTTTTGACTCATCTGTCCAAAGGACATTCTCCCAGAAGGATTGTGGCTTGTCAATATGCATTTTAGCAAATTCCAGTCAGGCTTTTTTATGTTTTTCTTTCAAAAGTGGAGTCCTCCTGGGTCTTCTTCCATGGAGCCCACTTTCGCTCAAAAAGCGACGGATGGTGCGATCAGAAACTGACGTACCTTCACCTTGGAGTTCAGCTTGTATCTCTTTGGCAGTTATCCTTGGTTCTTTTTCTACCATTCGCACTATCCTTCTGTTCAATCTGGGGTCGATTTTCCTCTTGCGGCCGCGCCCAGGGAGGTTGGCTACAGTTCCATGGACCTTAAACTTCTTGATAATATTTGCAACTGTTGTCACAGGAACATCAAGCTGCTTGGAGATGGTCTTGTAGCCTTTACCTTTACCACGCTTGTCTATTATTTTCTTTCTGATCTCCTCAGACAACTCTCTCCTTTGCTTTCTCTGGTCCATGTTCAGTGTGGTGCACACAATGATACCAAACAGCACAGTGACTACTTTTCTCCATTTAAATAGGCTGAATGACTGATTACAAGATTGGATACATGTGTGATACTAATTAAAGAAACTAATTAGTTTGAAATATCACTATAATCCAATTATTTATTATCTTTTCTAAGGGGTACCAACAAATGTGTCCAGGCCATTTTAGAATATCTTTGTAGAATAAGCAATAATTCATCTCTTTTCACAGCTTCTTTGCTTTATTCTATGACATACCAAAGGCATGCAAGTATACATGATAAAATAGCTTTTAATTTCATCACTTTTCAGGAGGAATGAAGCATTATTTCAATGAGCTGTAAGGGTACCAACAAATTTGAGCACGTCTATATTTTGGCTGAACAGAAAGCTCTGTCTCACCTTTCTGGTGCCGGCCGGCCTGCCTCTGCCTCCTAATCCGAGAGCACGTGGTCAGAAGGAGCAAGGTCACTCCTGCAGCTCTGGGACAGGCTCTGTGCTGAGCTTGGCGGTGGTTCCTCTGGCCCGCCCTCTCTCTCTCGCTCTCGCTCTCGAGGTGCAGATGGCCACATTTGCAGGTTAACTGGAACAGCTGGAGGTGCATTATTAGCTTCCTGCTGCTCGTTCATATTTGCTTAAATTTTTTTCTCTTCTTCTTTAGTGACAGATAATTTAGTCAGTAGACCAGAGACGTAGCTGGTGTCATCATCATCATCATCATCATCATCATCATCATCATACAAATGTAAAAAAGGGAAAGCAGAGCAAAACAAAAAACAGCCCTCTTGCATGAAATTCAGCGACTGGATGAACAATCTGGAGCTCAAATGATGTTGCAGTTGCTCGTCCCTTTAATTTCAGATAACACGGTGAAATTAAACAGAAATTACAGCACATGATTCCCCAAGAGACACCCCTGACAATAAGCATTGTATTGAAATCATTCATGGGGATCGCTTTTAGCCAAGTTTGTGAGATGATCCGTAAACACACAAACACATGTGCGTACAGTGCGTCTAAATGTAGCAATAAATCTAAAATAGTGGGACTTCTGAAAGCATTGTGGATTATTTCATCTAAAATCTGTTAGAGTTAATCTTGAAAGTCCAAGACCGTGCCAGCTTTGACCTGGTTAACCTTCAAAAACCAGCCAGGAAGGACACAATTCTACTTTGCAAATAACTTACAACACATTCATCCTTTGCTATCTTTTTTTTTTTTTTTTTAATGGATATCTCAATAGAGGGGCCAAAGCATAATGTAGTGCTTCACTGAATGACAGCTGGGCTCCCCCTCTTCTCAGTGGGGTTCCCCACTATCCTGTTAGAACATTGCCGAAGAGAACAAGACGAGTGTAGGGGAGTGCTGGGGGGGTGTCCGCTGTTGGGCGGCGTTCTTGTATTCAATCTGGACGATTGTAGGAGAGTGCTGGGGGTGTGTCCTATTCAATCTGGACGAGTGTAGGAGAGTGCTGGAGGTGTGTCCTATTCAATCTGGACGAGTGTAGGGGAGTGCTGGGGGTGTGTCCTATTCAATCTGGACGAGTGTAGGGGAGTGCTGGGGGTGTGTCCTATTCAATCTGGGTGTGTGTAGGAGAGTGCTGGAGGTGTGTCCTATTCAATCTGGACGAGTGTAGGGGAGTGCTGGGGGTGTGTCCGCTGTGGGGCGGCGTTCTCGTATTCAATCTGGATGAGTGTAGGGGAGTGCTGGGGGTGTGTCCTATTCAATCTGGATGAGTGTAGGGGAGTGCTGGGGGTGTGTCCTATTCAATCTGGGTGTGTGTAGGGGAGTGCTGGGGGTGTGTCCTATTCAATCTGGATGAGTGTAGGGGAGTGCTGGGGGTGTGTCCTATTCAATCTGGGTGTGTGTAGGGGAGTGCTGGGGGTGTGTCCTATTCAATCTGGACGCGTGTAGGGGAGTGCTGGGGGTGTGTCCTATTCAATCTGGTTGAGTGTAGGGGAGTGCTGGGGGTGTGTCCGCTGTGGGACGGCGTTCTCGTATTCAGTCTTACACCGAGAGGACAGCCAGGTACCTTGCTGATACAGGCCCTGAATGCCAGGATCCAAATGCAATAAAACAAAATCAAATCTGGTCCCTGCTTCTCTGTTACTCCAATATTACATTAGGCAGTATATTAACCACAGCAAAGCGCTGTCCATACCTTAATTAACCATCTGTGGTCTAAAGCCCTTTTGGCAGAAGTGTGTTCGGGATACAGAGCGCTCACATGGTTCTCCTTCCAGGAACAGGTCGTGATATCGATGCGAAAAATCCACCGTCCGTCGTCTGTTCAAATAAACTTCGGGCAGCCTGTGCGTGGCTCACTCTGCTCCGTTAGTTCACATGAGAAATTGAATTGCCCTTCCAGGTTCGGATTGTGCACACCTGAGCGAGTCCTGCAGTGTGTCCAGTGAGGGAGCTGCCATGGCTAGAATTTGCTTAGGGAGGCTTCCTGACAGTCTGTGTCTCCTATTTATATAGAATTACCCTATGGATGTGCCGCGGTGCCCCAGGAATACATTTCCTCTCATTGTAACACCTGTGTTGTTAGCAGCCTGGCAGTATCTTTAATAGATGGTGTTTGCTCATGCCCTGGCGTTGTTTTAAGCACACACCTTAAAACACAGCAATAAGTGGGGAACAGGGAAGGAAGAAAAAGCATTACGCTTGAAGCAAATAGAAGCTAAGGGAGTGATTTGTCCTTAACAAGCTTATAAAGACTTGAGTCATTTGCAAGTTTATTGGTGTGCTGATTACAGTAATTCCCACATGGACACTTTTGAATGTAAAATTAACATTCAAAACACAAATATCTTTGCATAGATTATATAAAATCCAGTAGTCTGAAACAGCCCTTTATGCTGGAGCGGCTTGCGTGCGCTTGTATTCTGGTATTCTTGCGTGCGCTGATATTCTGGTAGTGTGTGCTGGTATTCTGGTAGTGTGCGCTGCTATTCTGGTAGTGTGCGCTGCTATTCTGGTAGTGTCTGCTGGTATTCTGGTAGTGTGCGCTGCTATTCTGGTAGTGTCTGCTGGTATTCTGGTAGTGTGTGCTGGTATTCTTGTGTGCGCTGGTATTCTGGTAGTGTGCGCTGCTATTCTGGTAGTGTGCGCTGCTATTCTGGTAGTGTCTGCTGCTATTCTGGTAGTGTCTGCTGGTATTCTGGTAGTGTGTGCTGGTATTCTTGTGTGCGCTGGTATTTTGGTAGTGTGTGCTGGTATTCTGGTAGTGTGTGTTGGTATTCTTGTGTGTGCTGGTATTCTGGTAGTATATGCATAGGATGAACAGTACAGGAGAGAATGAACACAGAAGGAAGGAGAAGGATGAACAGTACAGGAGAGAATGAACACAGAAGGATGAACAGTACAGGAGAGAATGAACACAGAAGGATGAACAGTACAGTAGAGAATGAACACAGAAGGATGAACAGTACCAGAGAGAATGAACACAGAAGGATGAACAGTACCGGGGAGAATGAACACAGAAGGATGAACAGTACCGGGGAGAATGAACACAGAAGGATGAACAGTACCGGGGAGAATGAACACAGAAGGATGAACAGTACAGGAGAGAATGAACACAGAAGGATGAACAGTACAGGAGAGAATGAACACAGAAGGATGAACAGTACAGGAGAGAATGAACACAGAAGGATGAACAGTACAGGAGAGAATGAACACAGAAGGATGAACAGTACAGGAGAGAATGAACACAGAAGGATGAACAGTACAGTAGAGAATGAACACAGAAGGATGAACAGTACCAGAGAGAATGAACACAGAAGGATGAACAGTACAGGAGAGAATGAACACAGAAGGATGAACAGTACAGTAGAGAATGAACACAGAAGGATGAACAGTACCGGGGAGAATGAACACAGAAGGATGAACAGTACCGGAGAGAATGAACACAGAAGGAAGGAGAAGGGAAGCAGTGTAGTGTAGACTCGTGCTCGCTGGCAGGGCTGTGGCTCCACAATTATTTGCTGTAGTTAACAGGAAATGTGTGAAAAGCAGTTGAGCTGAAATGGGGAAACAACAGGCGATATTTTGTTAATTTTATCAACCGAAAAGCGGAACAGTGGGAGCAGCGCTCTGTCTATATCGGCACTGTATGTGCCACGGCCCACATATCTGCCCTCGCCATGGGTCAGCTGCAGTGTTGAGCTTTCTCTCCGAGTTGCTATGGCAACCCACCTTGTCATCCCTTGAGGACCCTCCCTTTCTCCCCAGGTGATTCTTCCTTTGTCCACACCACCAATCCCCAGCAATGGAAAGGCCCAGATTGAACCTAATTGTCAGAGCAGTGTTTTGAAGAGCCTCTCTGTCTCTGGGGTCCCTGGTTAAGGCCGGCGGAGCTCATTTGTGTCTCGTGGAGCCCCTGGGGACCGGGATGTGGGTCCCCAAGTTGTCAGGACGGTATTCAGAGCGGGTCCCCCGAGGTGCGAAGCAGGGCGCAACCTTGTCCCCCCAGATTAATTAAGTTGCAATATATCTGAAAAATAGCACCAATGTTTTTGCAAAATATGACTCACCCCGGTAGAGTTACTGGAATAACAAACTGCAATAAATAAATGAGCTGGTGCTTCTCTCTCTCTCTCTCTCTCTCTCTCTCTCTCTCTCTCTCTCTCTCTCTCTCTCCCTTTCTCTCTCTCTCCCTTTCTCTCCTCTCTCTCTCCCTTTCTCTCCTCTCTCTCTCCCTTTCTCTCCTCTCCCTTTCTCTCCTCTCTCTCCTCTCTCCCTCTCCCTTTCTCTCCTCTCTCTCTCCCTCTCCCTTTCTCTCTCTCTCCCTCTCCTCTCTCTCTCTCTCTCTCCCTCTCCCTCCCCCTCTCTCTCTCCCTTTCTCTCCTCTCTCTCCTCTCTCTCTCCCTCTCCCTTTCTCTATCTCTCTCTCTCCCTCTCCCTCCCCCTCTCTCTCTCCCTCTCCCTCCCCCTCACCCTATTAGTTTCTTAGAAAGCTCCCATCAGTTATGTCGGCCTCGTGCAGTTTCTCATTAAGACGGTGCATACCTTTTGGAGTTGGTGTTTTTTTTTTTGTTTGTTTGTTTTTTTTTTCAGTTGGAGTTAAATACTAACACCTAATGGCTTCTAACAGCTTTATTGTAAATTTTGCCGCTTCGGGAATTGCGGTTTGACTTGTGGATCTGAAAAGAGGTGTAAGAGGATGTAGCTGGATTGTTGGCATTTTATTTTTTTTTTTCAATACAATATTTTGTTCAAAGGTAACGTAGTGGTAATGTGTTGCATTACTAGCTATGAAAGCCACATTTTTAGTGGAAGCAAAGGTTCGAGGCATTCCTTCTATTAACCCGTTCAGTACTAAGCACTGCAGGTTACTCTAAAATAGCCATTTCAATAATGTCAGTGTCTTGTACTGAAAGCAGTCAGCAGCAGGGAGTTAAATCAGTTACATTCAAATATATATACAGTATATTTGTGGTTTATTTAAATGTATTCAGCTGCAGAATTATTATTAAAACACTGTAAAACACACATGGATAACCATTGATGTTATTATTAAAACACTGTAGAATACACATGGATAACCATTGATGTTATTATTAAAACACTGTAGAATACACATGGATAACCATTGATGTTATTACTAAAGGGTGGCTAAATTCGGCTCCACCCAGGTTTCACCTTCAGAGATCAGATGATCTTCCTTCCAGCAGCCCTTCCCCGAGGATCCCAATGGAAATGATTGTGTGTCTGCCAGGGATCAAATGCTCTTTGAGACAAAAGTATGCAGGCAGGACGTTCCAGGAGGCTGTGATCTCCCCGTGATGCTGCTTCCACTTTGTCTGACACAGCTTAAAGCTGACGGGATCCAGCAGATTAGGCCCATTTAAAGGAGGGAGCGTGCCCTCTTATTGTGCTGAGAACAAGGTGCAAAAATTATTGCATTTACTAAAGGCCTGTTTGAACATTAACAAACACACACACACAGAGGAACACGCTCACTAGAACATCCAATTATCTTGGACTTGCATGCATCTCTTGCTTTCCCACATGGTGTGTGTATAAATAATATTCTTTCCAGTGCTGTTTTGCTTCCACCTAAAAAAATCTCTATATTTGAGAGCTTTGCTTTTCGATGCTGGCCTGTGTTCTGGTCCCTTTTGCTTTGGGCCATCCTGGGATTACTACACTGTGTTATCTTATCAACAAGAGTAATTCAAAGACGCTCCCTCCCTTCTGTGAATTCGTTTTCCTTAAAGCAGGGATTAGCACCTGTGTGCCGTGGCTTTCATATTAAGCCTAGATGGGATTCAATCAAGGCATAAGAAAAGCCCTGCAGATTTCATGGTTTCAGTCTTTGATTGAAGACTTCATTAACCCCGCTAGGCGTGTGCGCCCCTGTCGGGGTGTAAATGGGATTCTTTTGGAAAACGAGGCTGCAGATTTCCAGTCATACCGGCCTGGGACCCTGCGGTTCTGATCTAATCGGGCTGAAAACAGTCACTGCGGTTCTGATCTAATCGGGCTGAAAACAGTCACTGTGGTTCTGATCTAATCGGGCTGAAAACAGTCACTGCGGTTCTGATCTAATCGGGCTGAAAATGGCTGAGCTGTTTTCCATGGCATGAACGATAAGAGAGCACAGATCCGCAGCAGGGCTGCACAATCTCCCTTTCATCCCTAAGGGAAGCAGTGATGTCATTGGTGTGCCTCAAAATAGCCCTACAGTACTGCGATGATGGGAAGTTTATACTAGTGCTCTAGAGCTGGACACACAGGGGAACTCGCAACTTTAGCGTCTAACGATTGCTACAGTTAAGGAAATGAAATGCTGACTGCTTTTGGTTCTTGATTTCAGCCCTCTTCTGCTTATAAGCATGGCTTTGAAAACTTTCCTTGGTCTTGCTCACACATACGTGAAGTTGGAGAAGCACAAAGGTGGAATTATTTTTATTTTTTTATTAACCCCGTACCTCTGTACACCCCCCACCCCCCAACCCAGTTGTATTGGATATGCTCTGAATATGTGAGATCTTGGTTTGCTTTTCAGAGACTTGAAGGATGTGTACACAGAGCATGGAAACAGACAGCACAAGCTGCTAACCCAGGCTGTGAGGAGGCCTGTAGAGGCTCCAGTCCCACCCATCATCACAACTCTTGACATATTCAATATTCAGCCTGTAAACAAAAATATCATTGAAATTAATACCCCAAAGCATTTTTGTTTTTGACCAGTTTCCTTATGTTTCCTGCGACTGTGAACAATGGCATTAAAAGAGTGCGTGCGTGCGTGCATGTGTGCAGGGCCATGTGAAGGGAGAGCGTTCAGAGTGCAGCACTCACACAGGTAATGTGCAGCTCAGTCTTCATGGAGAGACACAGGGGTAAACAATCCAGTGCTGTCCATGGAAAGGTCAACTTCCAGTTTGAGGCTTTAAACCCCCAGTGTCTCCCATTGCAGCACACTGGAGCTGCAGTGCGGTGCACAGGGTTAGTGTGCTGGTCTTAAGAAGTCCTGCCTCTTTTCATAAACTGCTGCTGCTGCCGCTAGATACTAACGTGACATGTCACTAACAAGTTGTTTCATTTTGAATTTTGCAGAGGAAGGCATCAATCACGAGTGCAAGCTGTGTAACCAGATGTTTGACTCTCCAGCAAAGCTCTTGTGTCACCTGATTGAGCACAGCTTCGAGGGCATGGGCGGCACGTTCAAATGCCCCGTGTGCTTCACAGGTAAGCCAGCCCACTGGGGGCTCCTTCCTTAGCTTCTGTTTGTGCCTGTCTGATTGTTTTAACCCTGTGGAGGTTTGGAGTTGAACTGGGTTGCAGAATGAGGGTGCAGTTGAGCACGAATGGAGCCGCTTGTGTTAATAGTGGGTTACCTTGTGTGTAGCTTGTCACACAATGCATCCACTTACTGTGAATCACAAGATTATACTCAGGAACTAGTATGAAACATAAAAGTTATTTAGAATGTATGTTCTGTGCACAAGATAACATCTATACGCTAGATAAAATATACTGGAGTTTTGATGAACCCTTAACGGTGATTGGTTAATTTCTCGTGTGTCATACAAATGGAAGTCTTTTAGTTGAACCCTAGATTTTGGCTGTTGTTTAGTATGTGACCTAGAGCCCTGAAGGCACGGAGACGCACTGGATAAACGCAAGGCCACTCCTGAGTCTCAGCTGAAGGCACGGAGACGCACTGGATAAACGCAAGGCCACTCCTGAGTCTCAGCTGAAGGCACGGAGACGCACTGGATAAACGCAAGGCCACTCCTGAGTCTCAGCTGAAGGCACGGCGATGCACTGGATAAACGCAAGGCCACTCCTGAGTCTCAGCTGAAGGCACGGAGACGCACTGGATAAACGCAAGGCCACTCCTGAGTCTCAGCTGAAGGCACGGAGACGCACTGGATAAACGCAAGGCCACTCCTGAGTCTCAGCTGAAGGCACGCACGGAGACGCACTGGGTAAACGCAAGGCCACTCCTGAGTCAGCTGAAGGCTGCTTTCCCTTCTTCACGGATTCCCAGCTGATCCCATTCATCCATTCTCCTGTTTTTTTTGTTTTTTGTTTTTTGTTTTTTTGAGGGTTTTGATCCTGCCCTGTCAGACGTTTGCCTCTTGGAACATTGTGTTTCTCACAGCACCGAACAATGGAGTACATCTTTTTTTGTTTAGTGTTTTCTGATTTATTTATTTATTTACCTGGTGGGATGTAGGCCTCTCTCTTTTTTGCTGTATTCCATGGTGCTCATAAATAAATGAAGCCTTAATCTTTGCGAGTTGAATCATTTATACCTTTCCTCATTGCAAACTAAATTTTCTGAAACTAAAACAATGATTTATTGATAAATACACAGTTGAATTATTATGCTGATGGGGTGTTGTGGTTGATCTGTAAAGCTCAATAACTACGATTGTCTCAATTGTCTACAATTGTCTCAATACTAAGCTGCTCTCCTGTGTTGCTCTCAGTCTGTGATTCTCAATACTAAGCTGCTCTCCTGTGTTGCTCTCTGTCTGTGTTTGTCTCAATACTAAGTTGCTCTCCTGTGTTGCTCTCTGTCTGTGATTCTCAATACTAAGCTGCTCTCCTGTGTTGTTCAGTCTTTGTACAGGCCAACAAGCTCCAGCAGCACATCTTCGCAGTGCATGGGCAGGAGGACAAGATCTACGACTGCTCCCAGTGTCCGCAGAAATTCTTCTTCCAGACTGAGCTGCAGGTACGTACAGTACAGGGCACGCACATGCACATGCACACCACAACCAGAGGGGGCATCGTCAGCATGACTGAAGCACATTTATTTCAAGTAAATTTAAATAAGAACCATCCAGACCAGTGATCAATTGCGCCTCTCAGCTACCCACAATACATCCCACAATACATCATAATGGACTGCAGATTGATTGATTGATTGATTTTTATTATTATTTATTTGTATCTCAATTACTTGTTTTCTTTGAATCCTAAACTGTAGGTTTGTACTTCACTATATATACTATTTTCCTATATGATATAATAGTATATATGCTAGTATAGTATTTGCTCTACTACTGTACTTGGTTAGATGCAGAGTAGTGATACATTCACCAGACTTGCTGGCTAAGAGGTTCAATGAACACAATTCTCGAACACATGCCAGTGATGATTAGGGGCCATGCCTGGTTCTGCTATTATACTATCAATGTAACCCTGTGTGTGTGTCTGTGTGTGTGTGTGTCTGTGTGACTGTGTGTGTGTGTTTGTGTCTGTGTCTGTGTCTGTGTATCTGTGTGTGTCTGCGTGTGTGTGTCTGTGTGTGCGTGTCTCTGCGTCCATGAAGCAAACAGAAAGGCCGGTTCTATAAGCACTCCTCTGCAGGGTGTCCGCGTCCTCGCAGACTGAACTGCTCCTGTGTATCACCCATTACAGTGCCACCTCAGGTAAGAGGAGTGTAAATAGGGTCTCCAGACACCGGCTTGCTTTCAGCTTGCCCGTATCGCTATGACAGTTTGCCACGGCTCCTTGCATCCCGGAGCTCTCCGGAGACCCAGAGAGACGGGACGACACTCGCTGCCACTGCCCCTCTGCCTCTGGAAAGGGTGCTGTCCAGAACAACTCCCATATTCTGCGCAGCAGGTATTTTCTTTTATGGAAGGGGCGGAGTGTGGTGTAATGATTCCAGTTTAGAGTTTGTCCTGAAGTGTTCAGAGTCTGTTTTGTAACATAATATAAAGAATACTCCACTAATACTAATATCTGAACAAGTACAGTGCTGCTGAACAGAACTGCACGGGGGTGTCTTGAAATAACCTCTTAGAAGAATTCAGGGACATGCACAACCGCCTGTCCAATCTTCAATTGGGTCTGTAATAGCTGAATCGCCCTGCAATTAAAGCTTTGAAACTCTCTTGCTGGTTTGATGGGCAGTCTTGACACAGACCTACCCCTCGCTTTCCCCCTCACTGCGCAGGATTGACCTGGTTAAGGAGCGTTTTAATTGGAGTAACCCATCGCTGTCGTTCCCCTGGCTGACCTAGATCTTCTCAGTCCACTACTGTGAACCCTTGCAACACCGATGACAGTGAGCAAAAATGTGAGCTGTTTGGCATCTGGATCCATTGTAAATTTACCAGCAGGTGCACGGCAGGGCTTTTGCTGAAATGTTTTCTAAACCTGCAGCAAAATCATTCCGAAGTTCACCTTCAGAGGAGATAACCTTCAGAGGGGTACAGGTCCAGCCAGTCCCAAACCTGGGATTTTTTTTTTACCGTATTTAAGTGCAGAACCTATGTTAGAAACCTGAAATAGATTGAATTCTTCTTCTTCTTCTTCTTCTTCTACAGTTCTTCTGTTGTCTGTCAGCGACAGACTTGTTAGAAACCTGTTAGTTGAGCCATTAAAGTGAAACACTGTTGGGTATCCATCACTGGCTGTAGGTGTCCAGAGTTGAAAAGCACTGCAGTGGATTTGTTTTGGTTCTTGTTTTTGCCGTTACGCAGCGACTGTCTGATTTTTCCCTGTTTATTCTCGTGCTCAAGATGACCCGAGCCTCTTCTCAGCAGAAACTGAACCGCCTTTCAGTCTCTCCAAAGACTCTGCTTCTGTTTACTGCAGATTATATAGGAATAGAAAGAGAGAAGGAAACAGGTTGCTTGCTGTTTCCAGACATGACCAGATATGCTTGTGCGTTTTCATGAGAAACGTCTAGATCATTAAATATAATAGGTCTCAGCTGCAGTTCCGATCAGTGAAGCATGCACACAATTCATCACAAGTTAGATGTGTCTTTGTAACTTCTCTCCGTGTTTTTACAGACCCTTTAGAAAGTGTGAGTGATCGTAGGTACTTTAAAGCAATGTAAAGTGGGGTGCAGCCATGCGGCTTCCTTTTGTAGAGCCTGTAAGAATCAGCACTACAGGGACGCCTCCTCCCCGGACACATACATTATTTCACAGCGTAGCATACGTCTTGTCTGGAGTGGAGAGCTGAACCAGTCCTTCTGCACTGCCTCCTCGCCTTCCTGCTTTAATTCAGGGTGAGCGTCAGCCCCGCACAGGCTGGCAAAGGGCTATCGAATAAAGAAATATATATATATTTTAAAAGCAACAGCTGTCGTGCCCCCCGGCCCCCAGGACTGTGCTTTATGAAAGCGTCATTCCCTTCCGCTTTATTTCTCAGATGAAATGGCAATCGGTGAACAGGAACAGGCGGTGATGAAATGAACTTTCATTTGCTCAGATGAACAAACTAGAAACAAGTGGGGTCTCCCTCTGCTTCAGCAGTGCAACCCAGCCCCCATACATTTCTACAGCATAGTATTGTGTTAGTGTACAGTACATGTATTGAGATTTGGAGATGATGGGCGTTATAATATTACATTATAAGTCCTTGCATTGAATAGGAACATTAACCTTGCCTCCTTGACTGCTTTCTCTTGAGCACTTTAGGTGGGCAAAAAAGTACATAAATCATCATGCGAGTGCAGCTGGTGTGCTCTTTGAACCCGGACAGCGTGCACTGCAAACAGAGAGAAAGCAGCACCAGAAATACAGCATCATAATTAGGAGCATCTAGATCCCACAGCATGCAAATCAATCACTAGACATGAATTATTGAAGATTAAAAGTAATCAATAAATGGACAATGTACAGTATTAGTTAGCTACCGCTTTGTCTCCTTGTGCATTCAATAATGGTATTGAACGTGGCTAGCATGTGACGAGACTACTCTGTATAAAGATATCGATACAGCAACTTAGCAGCTGCCTGTTTCATGCAGTGTAGGTACAGTGTGGGAATCTGCAGGACAGGCATGCATTGAAAGAATGCATCAGAGGTGTTCTGCTAGGATTAGGCATGTCAGTTACACACACCACAGCATGAAGGTGATCACAAAACACATATAAAAATCATTCTGTGACTGTTTCACTATGGCTGTCTGTGGTTTGAGATATCACTCGTATTCAGAAAGGGATACTTCATTAACACCCCGCTCAAAACTATGAAACCTGACATGAGCAAAGTGTTTGTAGGGGAGCAGATATCCGGGATATAGGAAAGTCACAACTGGGGTGTATCAATATACTGTATTATAGAATTACTGTATTATATACTCTGTGTGTGTCTATAAAGATAGATAGATAGATAGATAGATAGATAGATAGATAGATAGATAGATAGATGGTAATATCTATATATATAAAATAACATGGTGCAAATACATAGTAAAACTCTAGAATGCTCTAGAATGGGTGTCTGATGCAGTAATAATGCAGTTTGTTATTCAGTATTCCTTGCCAATACTGTGGGGAAGGGCTTGCAAAGGGAACACCCTCTTTAACGTTTAAGACCGCCCCCTGCTGCCTGCGTGTTCCCGATTGGTGAATAACTAACCAGCCTCACTTTGGCGGGGATGGCTTGTGAAAGACGCTAGCTAAATTGGGTTTGGAGGAGCCGTCCGGTCCATTTTGTAGCGCACTCCCGAGTGCGTTTACTGTCTTCTCTGAACTGCAAACTAGTGAACATATGAGGCTTTAAGAAGGCCATCTGTCAGTCTTAGACCCTTGGAATATTGTCAAAGTGCTCTAAAAATAATCCGAATCACACGCACACACACACACGCACAGTGTGGCGAAGGGGATTCTACATGTTGTGTGTGTGTGTGTGCATGTGCAGAGCCCAATGATTTGCAGTGTGTGCTTTTTGAAGTTGAAGTTGTTTAGGGCACATTCTTACACTGATAAACACACAGTCTTTGACATTAGCAGTCTGGCGGCATATACAGCTACAGCACCTGTTCTGCATTGCCAGCATTTAGAAGAAGAAGAGCGCAGGGGCAGAGAGAAGACGAGAGGGGAGCGCAGGGGCAGAGAGGAGAGGGGAGCGCAGGGGCAGAGAGGAGAGGGGAGCTCAGGGGCAGAGAGGAGAAGGGAGTGCAGGGGCAGAGAGGAGAGGAGCGCAGGGGCAGAGAGGAGAGGGGAGCGCAGGGACAGAGAGAAGAGGAGAGAGGAGTGCAGCGAGAAGAGAGGGGCGCAGGGGCGGAGAGGAGAGAGGGGCGCAGGGGCGGAGAGGAGAGGGGCACAGGGAAGGAGAGGGGAGCGCAGAGACAGTAGAGAAGAGGAGAGAGGGGCGCAGGGGCAGAGAGGAGATGGGAGCGCGGAGAGGGGTGCAGGGGAGGAAAGGAGCGCAGGGGCAGAGAGGAGAAGATAGTGGAGCACAAAGGAGGAGAGGATAGAGGGGTGTGGAGAGGAGAGGGGGCACAAGGCATTGATTGGTGTAAGTCTATACAGATGAGCTTATGAGAAAACAAGAAAGTGGAGTCGAATGTTTCTGCATATTCCTCTAACTGTGGACTGTTAGCTTGCACTGTTTCTGTGGACTGTTACCTTACAGCATTCTGTGTGTCATTGAATTGTTTTATGTCTGTTTTTTTTTTCTTTTTTTTATAATGATCAAATAAAATAACCAAAAACAAAATCGGAGCTGTGTTCTTTGTCAGCCAGATGTCGCCTGGTCGAAGCAGGGATGGCTCTGTCATCTGGTAATGAACTTCTCAGCCCATTAGTTGCCCTCCTCTTCACTTGAGACGCTTGGCTACCCGAGGCAGAGCGCTCGTGGCCCTTTCAGAGGGCCCTTTTGGCTTCAGTGCGTTTTTTGGGTCAGATTGACTTGGGTTTTGTTCCAGTGCACGGCTGGCTACTTTTTATTTTTTATTTTTTTTAACTATTAACGTTCCAGCCCGCTTGTTTCAGATTTTGAGACATTCAGCAGTGCCGTGCAGCTCGAGCTAGGTGGATGTGTTGTGCTGAGTTTCCCAGTGATGGGGATATTGTGATGCTACAATCGCTCTGTAGAAACTGACATGCTCAGCTTCACCGCTTGCAATGAAGGCCTGGACAAAAAACAGGGCTGTGGCAGCAGGATTGTTTTTGTGTCTTGGTAATCTAGTATGTGGACCTTCTTTACCCAAGTTCAGTAAGTTCAGAAAAAAATAGCTCTGCTTTCCTGGGCAATACAGATTCAATACTGTGTAGACTGCAGAGCTTCTATATAAATATTCCTTTCTGTAATGTTTGCATTATATACACAGTATATGCTTCTCAGTTGTTCTGTCAGGGGTCTCTTCAGTGTCGGTGCTCCTGGAGGTCTCCTTGTTTATTTTAGACATGCCTCTGTCTTCCTTCCCAAACATTGTGTACTTGAAGTTCATTTTTCTTTTGTTCTAGCTTGTCAATCTCTGATTGATTTAGGTTTAGAACCACTACCTAATTGCCAGAGTCGAACAGTCAAGGTTAAAATAAATGCTGTATTAGATCCTTTCTGGTGCCCTATTTGTGTGTGTGTGTGTGTGTGCAGTCTGTGTGCTACATTTAATGAAATGCTTGGAATTCATTCCTGTTTTAAAATGTCATTTCTTTGTAATGGATTTTAACGGTACTTCCGTCCATCTGAAACGACGCGCTTCACAGCTCCGTTCCATCGCAATTCAAACAGCTCAGTGCAATTCCAGTATTGACATTGCTGATTCTCTGCTTTGAAATGGAACGGTGTGATTAGTCGACTGTCACTTTCCTCGTTGCTTGCTCGGTGCTGCCCCTAGTGTCTGTTGCGGGTCACTCTTCTCGTTCTCCCTGGCTCGAGGAGGTGTGCTGGCAGAGGCGAGGGAGGCTCCTGTATTCAATTCAGATGTATTGAAGGTGAACTTGTTTAAAGGACACAGCTTTAATCCATAACTGGAACGGTTTTATTTATTTTTGTTGTCTACAACAGTAGTTAGTATTTTTTTTTTTTTTTTTCAAGCTGCTGGCAATCTGGTCCCTTAAACAGTGTAATTTGAGGCTCACTTGAACAGTGGTGATTTGAAGATACAGGGTGTGCTTGGTCAACACTAAATGCAATTCATTTTTTCTTTGCTGTGTGGAATATATTATGAGTTACCCGTGTGGAGGAGGTTTCACATTGAGAGGGTCGTTATCGGATTCAGAGCCCCATACCATTCTCTCCATTGATCTTCTTGTTTAATCATTGCCGCAGTTCTTCGTGTGCCCGTGTGCTGTCTGCTGACTCCGCATCCTCTCTGCAGTGACCAGTCCGAAACGAGCCTGGATTGGTCAGGCGTGACGGGGTGATGATGTCAATGTGTCCACGCTGTCCTGTTGAAGTGCTCTGGGGTAATAAACAGAGCTAACATGGAGCAATGAGCAGAAGCCTCGTCTGAGACGTGTGCATTTCATCATTGATTTGTTTTGTTTTTAAATGTATTAATATGCTAAAGAAAAAAAATACAACGTTGATTCTTGTATGTAAAATAAAGCCACCCCCCCCCTTATTTCTGGGTTTAGCTAGATGATTAAAATGTAACTGCAGTGTCTGGAGCTTTGTACAAGTCTGTCAGACTCGATATCATTTTCAGCTGTGGACTTCATTAATACATTCAGCGGCAAGTGTGGCACCTGGTGGCAGGTCAGTGGTACTGCACAGCCATGGGAAGAAGCAGCAAATTGTTTTTTTAATGGGGTCACTGTTGCCCTAAGAGATTAGGAACAGCACAGGAGCGTTCTCTAGATACACATCTTCCTGCAGCACAGTGAAAACACAGGAAAACTGGAGGGGTTCGGGCCAGGCACTGGGAATAAACTGTTGGCCTCGATTTGAATTGCCAATGTATTTATAAATGTACAGTATGTGTTGTAAAAATCAGTTCTATGTGAATCATTAAGATAATGTTCTTTTTTATTGGAAATTGGGTTTGTTGGTTCATTGTTTTAGAATGATGACACAAGTAAACAACCACTGTGTTCTTATCAGGGGTTCTAAACCTATCAGACCATCTCCGCCAATCACATTGGGAGTAGAAAATTCATCAGCTGTCCACTATGCAAAGCACAGCATTTTGAACCCCCTCCCATTGTACTGGCTGTTTAGTTTCAAACACCTTATCCAATCCAAAACAATGTCTCCACAGAGACACAGAGATCCACACACAGACAAAGACACACACACAGACACACGCACAGAGACACGCACACACACACAGACAGAGACAAGCACACGCACAGACACGCACATACACAGACACGCACACACAGAGACATGCACAGACACAGACACACGCACGCACACGCACATACACAGACACACACACAGAGACAGAGACACACACAGACACGCACACACAGAGACAGAGACACGCACACACACAGACACATGCATACACACACACACGCACACACAGACACAGACAGACAGACACACGCACACACACAGACGCACACACACAGAGACAGACACGCAGACACAGACACATACACACAGACAGACAGACAGACAGACAGACCGACGCTTGCACACGCACACACAGACAGACCCAGAGACACACACACACACACAAAACTGTTGTTTGGTTCATAACAGCAATAATTCCCTGTGAAGCAGGCATAACCCAATACCTGCCAGATTACTGACCTGGTCTTTTGTTAAGTGTCCTCGCCTTTGATTATCTATCCAGTGATGCCCGCTGTGTATTATTGCACAGCGTTGCAGCGCCACTAACAACTGTCATTTTGGGCATTTTTTGCAGAGAATGCAAATCCCTCCCTTCATAAACCTTTAATGTTATGACTGGGTTTCCTGCCAGCAAAGCGTTTGGATGTTAGGATGTGAGCGCCCGGGCCCTCTCCCTCAGGCATGTCGTTGCGTGCTGTAATGGGCAGGAGCAGTGGGAGGCTGTGGGCACGGAGCTCATCTCTCGAGCATGTTGTTGTGTGCTGTAATGGGTAGGAGCAGTGGGAGGCTGTGGGCACGGAGCTCATCTCTCGAGCATGTTGTTGTGTGCTGTAATGGGTAGGAGCAGTGGGAGGCTGTGGGCACGGAGCTCATCTCTCGAGCATGTTGTTGTGTGCTGTAATGGGTAGGAGCAGTGGGAGGCTGTGGGCACGGAGCTCATCTCTCGAGCATGTCGTTGTGTGCTGTAATGGGTAGGAGCAGTGGGAGGCTGTGGGCACGGAGCTCATCTCTCGAGCATGTTGTTGTGTGCTGTAATGGGTAGGAGCAGTGGGAGGCTGTGGGCACGGAGCTCATCTCTCGAGCATGTTGTTGTGTGCTGTAATGGGTAGGAGCAGTGGGAGGCTGTGGGCACGGAGCTCATCTCTCGAGCATGTTGTTGTGTGCTGTAATGGGTAGGAGCAGTGGGAGGCTGTGGGCACGGAGCTCATCTCTCGAGCATGTTGTTGTGTGCTGTAATGGGTAGGAGCAGTGGGAGGCTGTGGGCACGGAGCTCATCTCTCGGGCATGTTGTTGTGTGCTGTAATGGGTAGGAGCAGTGGGAGGCTGTGGGCACGGAGCTCATCTCTCGGGCATGTCGTTGTGTGCTGTAATGGGTAGGAGCAGTGGGAGGCTGTGGGCACGGAGCTCATCTCTCGAGCATGTTGTTGTGTGCTGTAATGGGTAGGAGCAGTGGGAGGCTGTGGGCACGGAGCTCATCTCTCGAGCATGTCGTTGTGTGCTGTAATGGGTAGGAGCAGTGGGAGGCTGTGGGCACGGAGCTCATCTCTCGAGCATGTCGTTGTGTGCTGTAATGGGTAGGAGCAGTGGGAGGCTGTGGGCACGGAGCTCATCTCTCGGGCATGTCGTTGTGTGCTGTAATGGGTAGGAGCAGTGGGAGGCTGTGGGCACGGAGCTCATCTCTCGGGCATGTCGTTGTGTGCTGTAATGGGTAGGAGCAGTGGGAGGCTGTGGGCACGGAGCTCATCTCTCGAGCATGTTGTTGTGTGCTGTAATGGGTAGGAGCAGTGGGAGGCTGTGGGCACGGAGCTCATCTCTCGAGCATGTTGTTGTGTGCTGTAATGGGTAGGAGCAGTGGGAGGCTGTGGGCACGGAGCTCATCTCTCGAGCATGTTGTTGCGTGCTGTAATGGGTAGGAGCAGTGGGAGGCTGTGGGCACGGAGCTCATCTCTCGAGCATGTTGTTGTGTGCTGTAATGGGTAGGAGCAGTGGGAGGCTGTGGGCACGGAGCTCATCTCTCGAGCATGTTGTTATGTGCTGTAATGGGTAGGAGCAGTGGGAGGCTGTGGGCACGGAGCTCATCTCTCGAGCATGTTGTTGTGTGCTGTAATGGGTAGGAGCAGTGGGAGGCTGTGGGCATGGAGCTCATCTCTCGGGCATGTTGTGTGCTGTAATGGGTAGGAGCAGTGGGAGGCTGTGGGCATGGAGCTCATTATTTGGCTCCTCATGCGTCCTCTTCTCTTCTCTTTCAGAACCACACGTTGAGTCAGCATGCACAGTGAGGAACCTCTCTCTGCCCAAGACGTGACGGGACACAGTGGGGCAGGAGGACCATTTGAACATTACATCCAATCAAAGTGTCATTTGCAACCCACACGTAAAATCTCGACGGATTTGGCCACAAAGTGCTGCTATTATGAGCAGTTGGAAATGAATATTAATGGAAGATATTAAAAGTATTCTACGTTCAGTATTTTTTATTGTCCTGCATTGAAGTAGAGCGTTCTGAGGGGGGATTGGGGAGGGAGGGAGGGAGGGAGGGAGGGAAGGGGCTGTGGGAGGGAGGGGAGGGATAAAAGGGAAAAAAAGCTTCTGCCTCAAATTTCTCGTGTTAGAGGGATCTGCTTTGACTCTCTTGTCCTTTGTTGCTTCTTGTATCATATTGATAGTTGCTGATTTTTAGTCGTGGGTTTCCGTTTGTATCAGCTTTTACTTGCAGTTTTTAGGTACTCGTGCTGTGATGGGATTGCTTGCCAATCGTAATGAATATTTCTGACATTTTCCTTCTCTCTTTTTCTTCTTCTTATGTTTTATTTTGTTTGTAATTACAAGAAGACTAATGCTTTGATTGGGTTTGCCAGTTCACAGGACAAGTGGTTCTTGTACAATGAATATCATCGGTTTCAGTGCAACTGGATGGTGTCTGCTTTTTAAATGTGAATTAACCTGATTGCAATAACTACTACAGTAAAATAAAGGGAATCCATGCAGTGACTGTGTGTGTGTCCTTGTGTTTTTCCATTTGAGCCAGAGGAACAGAGCTCACAGGGGCAGCAGCAGCAGCAGAGGGGCAGACAGTCCTGCATAAGCCTATGCAGGCATAGCAAGACATCCAGCCCAAAGTGAAAATGATGGAGGCAGAACTGCATGATGATAAAACAGACAGGAGACAGTGTGTGCACAGTCTGAAAGCCTTTCAAAAGGGCTTCATTATATAGATGTGTGTGTGTGTCTATCTATCTATCTATCTATCTATCTATCTATCTATCTATCTATCTATCTATCTATCTATCTATCGTACATACACAGTAATATAGTGCACAGTAGATCCCAGTTGCTTTGCTTTGTGTGCAGTCTGTCTGCTGGCTTTGGTTTTCTTTTCCAGTGCAGGTGGGTATTGCTCTGCGGTGGTTCTGTAGCAATGCAGCTCGCTCAGGCTCCGATTCACAGGGGTTTCCTTGAAGCTGCTCAGTCAGGCCTGAGGCTGGAGCACACCTTCATGCTGTCTGCAGAACGAAGGCTGGGCAGGCACGGGAAAGCACCAGGGAAATCAGGATCTGCTGCAGAACTCAGCAAAGCAGCACTGTATACAAAATAACAGTACACTGAAAGTACTGCAATGGGCTTATTATAGGGGAATATAAAAAAAAATCTAAAAAGTGACCCGCTCTGGAAGCAGATCATATGCAGAAATACCTGAACTATAACACAGCCGTCTGGAAACGGGAAGTCTTTCAGGACTGGGCTTTCAGGGGGGGTCTGTTGACTTTCATGGAACTGCAGCTGGGACATTGAGAAGTGTATTCTGTATACATCCTCTTGCCAGAGCAAGGTGGGTACTACTGACCCTTGATTTAGCACTGCTAACAATCCTTTATTATGACGCCTCTTTGTAATTGTGTGCGCTGCAGATCTGGAGCTTTACAACAGCACAGCCTGCTGAATGAAATGGAACAGTATTCATGGAGTAAAATCCAGCAGCTACTCATTATATTACAGTATGTAGGGAATGACTGATTTGAGACGCCTACAGCAGCATAACATACAGCACTGGTTAGTGCAATTAAAACAAACATTTTGACAAGATTTCCATCATAATGCTTTTTGTGCACTTTGTTTTTTTTAACTGTTTGTAACATGTGTGAATCATCCCAATGTGCTTGGTGGAGCTGTGGGGGTGTTCTGTAAACGGTTTGAAATAAACAAGCACGTGGGATTCAGAGAGGGCTGCCAAATTACTCAAAACTATTTTTTCTGGGTTTTTCTTCAAAATTGCATCCATGTGTTCAATGAGCAGACCAACTGGTTACATTACATGTCAGAGCTTGACTGGAAATAAGGGACTGCCCAGAAATCTGTGAGCAGATGAAGCATAACTGATACATGCAGTGTCAGCCTTATCTGTGCCCTCTGGGTATGTGACACACTATATTAAGGAAGTACAGTAAGGAGATTCATTATTATCATTTAGCAGATGCCTTTATCCAAGGCAACTTACAGAGATTAGGGTGTGTGAACTATGCAACAGCTGCAGAGTCACTTACAATTACGTCTCACCCGAAAGACGGAGCACAAGGAGGTTAAGTGACTTGCTCAAGGTCACACGGTGAGTGAGTTGTATTTGAACCGGGGACCTCCTGGTTACAAGCCCTTTTCTTTAACCACTGGACCACACAGCCTCCTGCCTCCCTGAATCTCCCCGGATCTACCCACAGCTGTAACCACATGTTTTAGAACAAGAAGCTGAACGACAAAGGTACACTGTAATAAACCAATGGGAACGGTATAAACCAGCACAACGCAACTTTCCCTGGGATTCAGTTATAATTATGGAGCTGCTATATCCCTCTAGCAGATTTTAAAAAATAAAAACAAATAACAAAACAAAGCCCCCTTGTGATAAAGAGAGCTGAGGGTTGTGATCGCATGAAATCATTGCGCACAGTTGCCATGCGTTATTTTTATTTGTATACAGAACCATCATTTAAAAGCAATTCTACGGTGCAGGAAAGAGCCATTGGATTATTGTGGGGAAACCCTTTATCTGATACTTCTCTGAAAGTCTGTCTTCGCACTAACCCAAAGCAAACAGTGCCCACGCAGAGCACTGCTTTTCTTTCGTTTAGCTTCTGTTCGTTTTTTCTTAGGGAATATCACACTGCAGTGCGAACTGATGCTGCAGCACATGGGGAAGACAAACTAAAGGTGTAGAAAAAAGAAGAAAAAATAGATGCTGCTACTCAGCTGGAAATATGAAACAAAGTCTTTCTCCAGAATGAACCATTTTAATAACTATCTGAATCACAGGCTCATTTGAAAGTGGAATGAAAGCCAGTACTCTTGTTTGTTATATTTCAACCCCTAGAAACACTGCTCAGTACAGTGGCCATACCAAGCAAGTCTTCAGGACTGCTGTTTGCCTGTAGGGGGCACTAAAACCTGCTAATGCCAACTGCTGTAAACTGTATTATTACAGATTTTTTGCATCTGGATGTTTCTAATATAATTTACAGTAGTAAATGACAGTATCTATCTGTCTCTCTAGTTATAGTCCACAGTAGCTGTTACTACCTATTATCATTAGGACTGTGTGTTGGATTTGGTTAACACAGCTGCTGCTTGTATAGTAATACTGTATACTGTATTTTTATGTAACATACTCCTTGCAGTATTTATATCGCTTTTGTGCCCCCGTCGCTCCTCTCCCCCCCAAAAAATAAAAAAGGGAAGTAAAAACGGATTCAGTTTCTGTGTGTGCTGTTTGTGTAGCAAAACAATACAACCCTGATCTGTAATGTGTTAAGTGTCCACTAGGTGGATTAGGAGAACAAACTTGAATACAGTAAAAGTCAACTATCTATATATTATATGCATATAATCCAGAGAAGGCATAAGGGGATGAAGTCTTGAACTGCAGCTGCATCTTTAATGGTAATGTATTCATTTGAGTGTTTGAGAAAAGGCTACATCTGCCTGCTTTGTGCATTGCTGGTCTTGTCAATGAAAGAATGCATGCTCTTTTTATGACAATTTCAGGGCTGCATGGCAACAAAATAAACAACAACACAACAAACACTGGAACAAATGCCGCTTATGAGCGGCTATGACACGATTAAACTAATGCGTGCGTGTACTGCGACGCACCTTCTTCGCCAGACCGAGATTCTAGGGATCGTCGTTATTTTACAGCCAAGTTCTCTGGTGGCGGAGAAGAATTGTGATTTCTTGATACGTGGACCGTGGAGGGCGTCCAAATGAAAGGTAATAAATAATTAGCCACGACTGTATTCCGTTTTTAATAACTGGCAATGTATTCGCGACAGGAACTGGGGTTTTATCTTTTTAATTGACATGAAATTTACAATAAATATATACGAGCTGCTTCTCAGTGAGTCAGATCTGCCCTGCAACTACACAGCACTCAAACATCACACAGACGGGATACAGTTTAGCTTACTTTAAGGCTGAAATTAAGCCGGTTTCACATATATACATTTGCTGCGACTGTATTTCCGGGTTTATTACAAAGGGTACGAGGGTAGTTTAGTAAAGTGTGCATTTGAACGCCGTGGGTAGCAATCGAACCCAGGCCCGCATCAACTATTCAGCTATTTTATTAGTTTCATTTAAAACACACTTCATATGTATGAATTCTAGCTGGAATCGAGGGTAAAGCGAAGAGAATGGAGGCTGTTCTGCTCTCGGAGACGGAGATCAAACGCGGCTCCATGGCAGAAGAGGATCCGAATGGCAATGAGCACGGAGCGGCTGCTTGTACTAGTCGAGCTCCGCGGTGGGGACCGCAGCACGCTGGGGCCCGGCAGCTAGCTGAGCTCTACTCGCCCGGTAAGTAACCAGACCGATTAACTGTTTATAAAGGCCTCATTCCACCTATTTTGAAATGTTATATATGACTTGTTTCCCTTTGTAATCAAGTATTCCCATGTACTTTAATGGGACAATCAATAACCTCCCTCCGCATGTTCATAAATGTGTACACTTCAGTTTACTAGGAAGTAAATTATTAACTGTTGGACTGGCACACCTGGCAAAGGTTGTTGTACACTTAATAATAAATATCTTTGAGAACCATAAGCGCCTTTCAACACCTTTTATATAGCGCCTTTCAATTCCACACCTTTATATAGCGCCTTTCAATTCCACACCTTTATATAGCGCCTTTCAATTCCACACCTTTATATAGCGCCTTTCAATTCCACACCTTTATATATTGTCGGAATTGAAAAAAGGAAGGGGTGGCTGTTCTGAGAACTTGTCCTTCACCTCATTAGCTTGCCACAATGAAGACATGGATCTAACATTGAATCAGTCAAATCCTTCCTGGCATCCAGAACTAGGTGAACCAACAGTGAAATACACAGGCCAGTAAGTTGATTCAGTGTGTTATTCAGTAATAAAGACGAAATCTCACAAGTCGTTGAAAAAAGGAGCCCAGTGTATTTGGCAGGCTCCAGGCTTGCTGGCAGTGTAGTACAGTGTATTTGGTACAAGCTTGCTGGCAGTGTAGTACAGTGTATTTGGTACAAGCTTGCTGGCAGTGTAGTACAGTGTATTTGGTACAAGCTTGCTGGCAGTGTAGTACAGTGTATTTGGCACAGGCTTGCTGGCAGTGTAGTACAGTGTATTTGGTACAAGCTTGCTGGCAGTGTAGTACAGTGTATTTGGCACAGGCTTGCTGGCAGTGTAGTACAGTGTATTTGGCTGGCTCCAGGCTTGCTGGCAGTGTAGTACAGTGTATTTGGCTGGCTTCAGGCTTGCTGGCAGTGTAGGACAGTGTATTTGGTAGAGGCTTGCTGGCAGTGTAGTACAGTGTATTTGGCTGGCTCCAGGCTTGCTGGTAGTGTAATACAGTGTATTTGGCTGGCTCCAGGCTTGCTGGCAGTGTAGTACAGTGTATTTGGCACAGGCTTGCTGACAGTGTAGTACAGTGTATTTGGTAGAGGCTTGCTGGTAGTGTAATACAGTGTATTTGGCTGGCTCCAGGCTTGTTGGCAGTGTAATACAGTGTGCATGTGCTTGTACATGGCACTATAATAAGTAGTTTTCCCAGGCAGAAGCTATTAGCTAAATATATATTTATTTCCCTTCGTTTGTACAGCACATGATCGACAGGAAAGTCAAAAATAGAACAAACCTGCATGTCCGACAGAACGTTTCAATTATTTCCACCACAGGCCGGCTGATTGCACTAAGTTATACTAAGTGGTCACACTGTGGTATTAATATTTGATCGTGGAGCTCTTGCAGTAAGTAATTTCAGGTACCGCCAACTTTAGCTAGTTGCAATCCAGGGATGTAAATAAGACTCATTCCAGGTCATACATGCTTGGTTAGCCAGTATATACAGTAGGTAACAAGCTCAGGTGTGTCTTAATAGTAAAACCAGGAGTGGATCAAACTGCTATGCAATGGGAGTCTCATTTTACAGCCTGCCATTGAAGGCTGTGAGTATCGTTCTAGTCGCTACCTCTGTATTTGTGATCTGTTGCAGCCAGGCTGTTGTACTGTATCTCACAGCTTCACTTCCTCTGTTCGCATTGTGTAGCAGAGTGTGTAAATATCTATTACCCTGTTACCCTATTCATTCTCGTATGACTTCCCTTCCACCGGCAGGCAGCTGATTTGAAGCAGCTCGTAGAGAGCAGTGAGCAGATGAGACGTGAGGTTTCTATGTGATGAGTAATGCACAAGTAATCAACGGGCAAAGGAAGGCGGAGCTAATCAGGGACAAAGTCCTGGGTATTGCTGTACTGCTGCCTGTGCATCCAGTGGACCCTGGTTTTTCCTACTTGAAAATCAGTACCTGTCTTTTACATTTTTAAATGTAGTGTGTAGTGCTGACGTTAGAGACACATTCACTAGGTGACATTATATCACACTTTGATACCATTTGAAACAGGTGGAACTCTGCTTGGCAGGGCTAGTGATCTGCAATGTGCTTTTTCATGTTAAAGACCGACTGGTACAGTAAGATGTTTACCTTACAGTACGGTTTAAGTTGGAAGCTAGCTATGCCTTTAAAAAATAAAATAATAAAAAAGCAACAACTTTGAATTGTAGTTTCTTAGCATCATGCTCTATTTTAGTCACGCACAGCTCTTGTGAGGAGGGCAGGGAGAGGGTGTCATTCAGACAGGAAGCGCTCCTGTGTTTAAAGTGGCCTCCTATGAGGGATGGCCTATTTTGAAATCTCAGAGGGGGAATATTTTCAAAGACTAGCTCTGATCACCTGATGCCTGACATCACATCGTGCTTCCCACTAGAGAGAGATACAGAGAGAATATAGTCGTTGTGGAGTGCACTAGAGAACACTAATGGAGAGAAGGGAGTCTGTGTGCTGCCATGCTTAACTCATTGTGATGGTATTCCTGGAGCATTCCTGGACAGTTTCATAATCCCCTGATAATAATGACACTGAGCTGAGGCTCTGCAGTTCAGTTTCCTGATCGGAGTTGAGTGTCGTGTGTTAATGGTTAATAATAAGGACACTGAGCTGAGGCTGTGCAGTTCAGTTTCTTGGGATCGGAGTTGAGTGTCGTGTGTTAATGGTTAATAATAATGACACTGAGGTGAGGCTCTGCAGTTCAGTTTCTTGGCGATGGCTCTCCTTCCTCCCCTGTGGTGAAGTTTCTCAATCCTCCTGGTCGTGTGAATCAGTATGAGACAGTGGATAATGAAGTTTCTCAATCCTCCTGGTCTTGTGATCAGTATGAGACAGCTCCCCTGCACAGGGTGCGGGCGCTGGAATTGGTGCGTCACATTTATTGGCCAAAATCTACATTCTACCCTTTTTAAGGTTCTTTGTACCTGCATTTTGAAATGCTTGTTTCTTTGTGATCATCCCTTTCATTAGGATTTTCCTGTTTGCCTGCAGTAGCAGGATGCAGTACTGTCTCAATAAACAGACCACACGAAGGTGCAGGCTCAGAAACACCACCTTGTAGCTCAGTGACTGATTTCAAGTTTCAGAGGACTTGTCATATAATAACTATAACCAAGGGGCACATTCGCATCCTACAAGCACTACTGTACACCTTTTAAAAATGTGCTGTTTGTAGTGCACTGTAGTGTGCAGTGTGGACGGCCTCCAGTCACAGTGACTGCGCTGTAGTGTGCAGTGTGGCCTGCCTCCAGTCACAGTGACTGCGCTGTAGTGTGCAGTGTGGCCTGCCTCCAGTCACAATGACTGTGCTGTAGTGTGCAGTGTGGCCTGCCTCCAGTCACAGTGACTGCGCTGTAGTGTGCAGTGTGGACTGCCTCCAGTCACAGTGACTGCGCTGTAGTGCGCAGTGTGGCCTGCCTCCAGTCACAGTGACTGCGCTGTAGAGCGCAGTGTGGACTGCCTCCAGTCACAGTGACTGCGCTGTAGTGTGCAGTGTGGACTGCCTGCAGTCACAGTGACTGCGCTGTAGTGTGCAGTGTGGCCTGCCTCCAGTCACAGTGACTGCGCTGATGCATGAGGATTCTGTTCTGGTGAAACTGCTGTATTAAATAAGTAGATAAATGAAGAGATAGAAAGCTGTAGGCTGTTGAATGTGACTGTAGAGGGTGAAGGGGGGCCCTTGATTGTGTGCTGGCTGGTACTGTACCATATTCTCTGGCCCCAGTCCAGCTCTCAGCACAGAGCCACACTTGTCTAAAATCTGCAGCTGTTAGATGATGTTGAGAGACACTTGTTGTTCCTTCATGCATCACTGGGCCACATCAATGAGTTCTACACGGCGTAAATCAGAGCTACAACAGAGAAGCACAATACAGAGTGACAGTGATATCAGGAAATGTTTCTAAAGGATGTAATAATATCCTCTCTCTCTCTCTCTCTCTCTCTCTCTCTCTCTCTCTCCCATAGGAAAACGATTACAGGAATGGATCAGCGTCATCCTGTGTCTCTCCCTTGTAACGATCAACTTTATTTTCCTGTTGATAAACTTTTCCACAGTTTATATTTACAAAATTATAATCGGCACAAGTAAGTATGCATTCAATAATTCATAGGGCAGCACTTCCATTAGGGGGTTTTAGTCTGGATTCGAGGTCGCCCGACAATCCGCTCTGAACCCACACATCCAAAAGAAGTGAGAGTTATGTAGGCTGCTGCTACTACTACTACTACTACTACTACTACTACTACTACGGGCAGCAGTGTGGAGTAGTGGTTAGGGCTCTGGACTCTTAACCGGAGGGTTGTGGGTTCAGTCCCAGGTGGGGGACACTGCTGCTGTACCATTGAGCAAGGTACTTTACCTCGATTGCTCTAGTAAAAATCCAGCTGTATAAATGGATAATTGTATGTAAAAATAATGTGTAAAAAATAATGTAATTGTATGTAAAAATAATGTGATATCTTGTAACAATTGTAAGTCGCCCTGGATAAGGGCTTCTGCTAAGAAATAAATAATAATAATTTAATCACAGTTACATTGGTCCTGGAGACATTAAAAAAACACATGCTTGCAACAATTCCCCTTTTGCCATAATAGATGTTCAAAAGGTATTGGTGTGGCAGCCGGCATGCAGTCCAGTACAGTATGTGAGAATCCATGAGCAGGATTAAAGCAGGGGATAGGTGACTGAGACGTCAGCTGTATTCAGTGTCATGTGACTTCTTTTAGAGTCTCTTGAGAACTGACCGACAGAGGCTGGTGGTTTGCAACAGGTTTTCTGACACACGATCATGATAATCCGGTTTCATGATTATTTTATTTTAGTACAGTAGTTTAACATGCCACACAGTATTGCATGCATTACCTCACCCCCCTGTAGAATTGAGATGGGCTGTGGGGATGCTCAGTCAGAGTAAAGCCTTTGGTCAGCTGGTTTTGCTGCAGCTCTGAATTGTGGCTGTCTGGTGGTGGGGTATTTCTTTTGAAATGGGAGTGGGGCCTCACAGAAGGCACCCAGTGTATTAAGGCAGCTCTCTGCTTCTTTGTTTCAGTTGCTGGGATAGTTACTGCTGATTTTGCCTCCGGTCTGGTGCACTGGGGAGCGGACACGTGGGGCTCTGTTGACATCCCGGTCGTTGGGAAGGTGAGCGGGCATGGCGCTGTGCAGTCCATGCAGAACCCCTTTGCATTGCAGCAAGCCGGAGCATCGTTCATTCTGTCACCGGAATCCACTCCTGCATGGTTAATTGAAGCTCCAGCGTTTTCTCCTGAAAGAGCTGAAATGGCACGTCCTGTGAGATCTGCACTGCAGTGATTCACAGCTGAAGCGAGCAGCCCCTTCCAGAGCCTGTGGGTGCAAAGAGATTAGTGCAGCCCTGACTTGAAATGAATAAAGATCTTGCACTTGAACCAGCAGAGCTCACTGCTCTGCGTTCCAGCAGACCCCTTGTTTAAATGAGCCTGAGGCCGTGCACTTTCAGTGTAGTCATTGTATCTAAATGCAGCCCCTTTCTGTTACTCAGAAATACCAACAGAAGAACAAGATGTTTGTTGAGTTTCTTGTAGTATTTCTAATTGAGTGTTTGTACAAGTTTTGGATCCCTTTCTATTACCGCACAGCCATCTACCTACTTATAGTGTAGGCGCTCATTCTACCCCCAAATGCATCAATATTTCAGACTGTTCTGAATCGGGACAGGTGGGACCCTGCAATGTTAGAGAGTGAATTTATAAAGCATTCCACTGCTTGGTGTGGGAGGGGAGGGCATCTTTTTTAAGTGAACACCTCGACCACACCCTCCATTGGTGGGTCAGGCCACAGCATTTGCCTGCCTGAGATGTATTTAGTAGTACAGTATGCTGGCGTGCTCATGGAGATTAGTAAGAATAGAGGAATAGCAGGTGGTTAAGTGACTCTGAGATTGGAGATAGTATTAAATAGTCCTTTCTGTAATGGTGTGCCCACAGAGCAATTCTATTCCCATGTTATCTGTCATCTCATACTGTGCATGGTTATTTATTGCAGAAAGCAAAGTATTTTCCAGTTGTTTCATATAATGAATACTGTAGTAAACTATTAGTCATTTTCAAATAATTCTGCAGTGCAGCAACACTGAGAGGCTCCCATATAGAGGTGCCTGTCAGCAACTGCAGGATACTATTCGCTTAGCTGTGTTGAGCAAGGAGAGCTTCCTTGTAAAGAACTTGTACTAATCTAGACAGTGTCATCAAAATGATGGCATTTCCATAGCCATTACAAAGTATGGAACATCCCCTCCTCGCTCCTAACCCTTCATACAGTGTGTTCTTATGATGTACCAGCCCACAGTGCAGTCTGAAGGATATCGCTCCTAACTCTTCATACAGTGTGTTCTTATGATGTACCAGCCCACAGTGCAGTCTGAAGGATATCGCTCCTAACCCTTCATACAGTGTGTCCTTGTGATACACTGCAGCCCACAGTGCGGTCTGAAGGATATCGCTCCTAACTCTTCATACAGTGTGTTCTTATGATACACTGCAACACACAGTGTAGTCTGAAGGATATCGCTCCTAACTCTTCATACAGTGTGTTCTTATGATACACTGCAGCCCACAGTGCAGTCTGAAGGATATCGCTCCTAACCCTTCATACAGTGTGTTCTTATGATGTACCAGCCCACAGTGCAGTCTGAAGGATATCGCTCCTAACCCTTCATACAGTGTGTCCTTGTGATACACTGCAGCCCACAGTGCGGTCTGAAGGATATCGCTCCTAACTCTTCATACAGTGTGTTCTTATGATACACTGCAACACACAGTGTAGTCTGAAGGATATCGCTCCTAACTCTTCATACAGTGTGTTCTTATGATTCACTGCAGCCCACAGTGCGGTCTGAAGGATATCGCTCCTAACCCTTCATACAGTGTGTCCTTGCGATACACTGCAGCCCACAGTGCAGTCTGAAGGATATCGCTCCTAACCCTTCATACAGTGTGTCCTTGCGATACACTGCAGCCCACAGTGCAGTCTGAAGGATAGCAGCACATGCTGACCCTGTGGAAGTGTTTGTTCACTAATCTCTTACTGTCTGTTTCTTCTCTGCAGGCGTTTATACGTCCGTTCAGAGAGCACCACATCGACCCCACTGCAATAACCCGACACGACTTCATCGAGACCAACGGGGATAACTGCATGATCCCCCTCCTCCCGCTGGCTCACATGGCATACACGTTCATGAGCCACTCCTCAGGTGGGTTGTGATGTCATCATTGTGAATCAGTTACTTCAGAAGGACTCGTATCAACCACCTCTCCAGGGTCAGAGTTGTGCGTTAGCTGTATTGAAGCTGTACTGCAGTGCAGTGTGCTTTACTGTGCTGAATACACACTGAGACCAGCACATGACATCCGACCCCTAGCACGTGACATCCGACCCCTAGCACGTGACATCCGACCCCTAGCACGTGACATCCGACCCCTAGGACATGCTGAGTGTGAGTGACTGTGGCTGCAGCCTTTGAGAAATGAATCCTGCATGGTTAATTCACATTGTAAATGACACTTGCCACTTCTGCGCTGCCTGCCGGTACTGTAACCAGTGAAGCTGCTGTAGGGCTCCTGGTTGTCTATAATTAGCACTCATTATACCCAGGCAGGGTTATCCTCCAGTCAGACTGGCACCAAACCGCTTCAACCACTCACAGGGCCTTCAAGAGAATTACAGAGCCATTGAGGCATCGTTGATTTAAAGGACTTGATAAAAACTGCAAGACTGGGCAAAGGCTGGCACTTGTTTTTTGTATTGAGTCAATAAACCTTTAATCCAGGCCCTAAAGTATTTTATCTGCTGACAATCTGCTGTTCATTCAGATCCTCTGTCTGGTTTGCTTGTGAGCTCAGAGGCTGAATAAAGAGGATGATGATACATGATAATGCACAGACCCAGCTTTCAACTAGCAGCTTTGGTGAGAGGCGTGTTGAGCGCCCTCTGCTGGGGGAAAAGCAAAACACAGCCTTTAAATATCCAGTGGTGCGCATGGAACAGTTTTTGTTTGTTTCTGTGAAGCTTGCGGCAGTCTGTGCAGACACAGAACATTAAACAAATCGATTCGCAATTTTAGACTCTGAACGTGACAGCTTGGCAAGAACTGCCCAGGTCTAATGAGAAAAGCCATTGCTGGAAGATAGTGGGCAGTTGCCAGAGGCTGTTTTGTTAAGCCAAATGCATTAAACATATGCAGACAGTCTGAAATGTTTAGGAATAGATACCAGCTATTGTGACGCAAGGTGCAGTTGGATTTTGGAAATACAGGCAGTTGTGTGTTTGTTTTTTTACATGAGAAATTAATGTGAATTTTATTTCAACTAAATGTATGAATATGGAAAACAAAAACAGTGGGATGTCCATGGTCCTTAATAATATTTGATAATAATACTTGACCAGTGCCTAATCAATAAAATTAACAAATGCCTGTACATCGATTTCTATACGCTGGGCATGTGCCTTCAGTATATCCTTTCTAAAAACGCTTCAGCAATGAGGCCTCTGAAGAAACGGAGCCCCCCAGACCAGCGTTTCTGTTGCACTTGCTAAGCCCTGCCCTGAATATGTTTTGAGTTGAGTTGTTCTATAGCTTCACTGTAGTGTTGTCTCCTCAAGCTAGCTGTGGTGCTTGCACACATCAGTAGGTTTCCCATCATCTCAACGCTACCTTGTCATTCATGAATAGTGAGTTTATTTAAAGGTTACAAAATTGAAATGTACATGCATTGCTTCACTCTGTGTTTGAGATTTCTTAGTTACATTTTAAATAAAAGAGAATGAAAGAGGTGTTCCTTTAGTAGGGCAACCCATCATTATGCTTTTTAAAAAATTCTCTTTTGTTTCTGAAAGCTTCATTTGTTCCCCCTGAACTTTCTGTTCTTACAGAATGAAATATCAAGAATTGTATTACCCCTAACAGGCACCAAATAAAACCCGGCCAAGATGTTTTCAATGTAATTAGGGATTAACATGTCTTCTTGTTACTTACAGTACTGTGCAAAAGTTTTAGGCAGGTGTGAAAAAATGCTGTAAAGTAAGAATGCTTTCAAAAATAGACATGTTAATAGTTTATATTTATCAATTAACAAAATGCAAAGTGAGTGAACAGAAGAAAAATCTACATCAAATCAATATTTGGTGTGACCACCCTTTGCCTTCAAAACAGCATGTGATAACAACTACGTCTTTAAACTGCTCAGGATCTGATTATTATTATTATTATTATTATTATTATTATTATTATTATTATTATTATTATTATTATTATTATTATTATTATTATTATTATTTTCAATGTCTGAAGCACTTGTCTTGTCTGACACTTTTCATAGTAAACTAATTAAAAAAAAGTTTCATCTTATTCAGAAAACCCACAATGTTACTTAAAAAATAAAAAATAAAAAATAAAAAATTAACTACACAATTAAAATCCCGAAAATAAGAGTTCAGTAATTTAAAACTAGTCGAGAACAAATTTGCACCCACTTTGGACCACACAGCACAAAGTGCTATTACCTATGCTAGCTTCATTTGTAGATTGCAATTCTGGATAAAAACACTGATGGCAACACACTGTTTGAAATTGGAACATGTAATAATATCCTCTAGCTGCTGTGTAACATGAATACATCACAGGCATACATCTATGGATTCCCTTCAAACTGAGCACGCTTGAGTTTTAATTGGGAGCAGTGCTGGTTTGGGACCAGTGCAGTAATGAACAGATCAGTGTGATGTTGAAGTGGTTTGATGTTGCTGTCGTGTCTCTCAATGCAGTAATGAACAGATCAGTGTGGTGTTGAAATGGTTTGACGTTGCTGTCGTGTCTCTCAATGCAGTAATGAACAGATCAGTGTGGTGTTGAAATGGTTTGACGTTGCTGTCGTGTCTCAATGCAGTAATGAACAGATCAGTGTGGTGTTGAAGTGGTTTGTGTTGCTGTCGTGTCTCTCAGTGCAGTAATGAACAGATCAGTGTGGTGTTGAAATGGTTTGACGTTGCTGTCGTGTCTCTCAGTGCAGTAATGAACAGATCAGTGTGGTGTTGAAGTGGTTTGTGTTGCTGTCGTGTCTCTCAATGCAGTAATGAACAGATCAGTGTGGTGTTGAAATGGTTTGACGTTGCTGTCGTGTCTCTCAATGCAGTAATGAACAGATCAGTGTGGTGTTGAAGTGGTTTGTGTTGCTGTCGTGTCTCTCAATGCAGTAATGAACAGATCAGTGTGGTGTTGAAGTGGTTTGTGTTGCTGTCGTGTCTCTCAGTGCAGTAATGAACAGATCAGTGTGGTGTTGAAATGGTTTGACGTTGCTGTCGTGTCTCTCAGTGCAGTAATGAACAGATCAGTGTGGTGTTGAAGTGGTTTGTGTTGCTGTCGTGTCTCTCAGTGCAGTAATGAACAGATCAGTGTGGTGTTGAAATGGTTTGACGTTGCTGTCGTGTCTCTCAGTGCAGTAATGAACAGATCAGTGTGGTGTTGAAGTGGTTTGTGTTGCTGTCGTGTCTCTCAATGCAGTAATGAACAGATCAGTGTGGTGTTGAAGTGGTTTGTGTTGCTGTCGTGTCTCTCAATGCAGTAATGAACAGATCAGTGTGGTGTTGAAGTGGTTTGTGTTGCTGTCGTGTCTCTCAGTGCAGTAATGAACAGATCAGTGTGGTGTTGAAATGGTTTGACGTTGCTGTCGTGTCTCTCAATGCAGTAATGAACAGATCAGTGTGGTGTTGAAGTGGTTTGTGTTGCTGTCGTGTCTCTCAATGCAGTAATGAACAGATCAGTGTGGTGTTGAAATGGTTTGACGTTGCTGTCGTGTCTCTCAATGCAGTAATGAACAGATCAGTGTGGTGTTGAAGTGGTTTGTGTTGCTGTCGTGTCTCTCAATGCAGTAATGAACAGATCAGTGTGGTGTTGAAGTGGTTTGTGTTGCTGTCATGTCTCTCAATGCAGTAATGAACAGATCAGTGTGGTGTTGAAATGGTTTGACGTTGCTGTCGTGTCTCAATGCAGTAATGAACAGATCAGTGTGGTGTTGAAGTGGTTTGTGTTGCTGTCATGTCTCTCAATGCAGTAATGAACAGATCAGTGTGGTGTTGAAATGGTTTGACGTTGCTGTCGTGTCTCTCAATGCAGTAATGAACAGATCAGTGTGGTGTTGAAGTGGTTTGTGTTGCTGTCGTGTCTCTCAATGCAGTAAAGAACAGATCAGTGTGGTGTTGAAATGGTTTGACGTTGCTGTCGTGTCTCTCAATGCAGTAATGAACAGATCAGTGTGGTGTTGAAGTGGTTTGATGTTGCTGTCGTGTCTCTCAATGCAGTAATGAACAGATCAGTGTGGTGTTGAAATGGTTTGACGTTGCTGTCGTGTCTCTCAATGCAGTAATGAACAGATCAGTGTGGCGTTGAAATGGTTTGACGTTGCTGTCGTGTCTCTCAATGCAGTAATGAACAGATCAGTGTGGTGTTGAAGTGGTTTGACGTTGCTGTCGTGTCTCTCAATGCAGTAATGAACAGATCAGTGTGGTGTTGAAGTGGACGTTGCTGTCGTGTCTCAGTGCAGTAATGAACAGATCAGTGTGGTGTTGAAATGGTTTGACGTTGCTGTCGTGTCTCTCAATGCAGTAATGAACAGATCAGTGTGGTGTTGAAGTGGTTTGACGTTGCTATTGTGTCTCTGTCTTCTCTGCTGCAGAGTCTATAGCTGAGTCCTACCCCTGGGAGTGCTTCGTCTTCGCACTGTCTCTTTTCGTCATGATGACCAATCAGATTCACAAGTGGTCCCACATGTACTTCGGTCTCCCTCTCTGGGTCACTGTCCTGCAGGATCTGCACATCATCCTGCCGAGAAAGCACCACCGCGTCCATCACGTGTCGCCCCACGAGACCTACTTCTGCATCACCACAGGTAAGCCCCTCCCTGACCACCAGCCCTGTTAAGTGCCTCGCCAGCATACAGGAATTGCCTTCATTTTGAACACACAGCTCATTGCCGTCTGAGAGCATCTTTTTGCTGTACTTTGTTTCACACAGTCCCAAATGAGAACGAGGTACAGCCTATAATATACATGTCGTCATTCCTTTAGTGCTGTAATATGAGCCACGGACTGAAGCAGAACAGATGTGGGGATGACTAGCACACAGGGCTCCCCATCAGTCAGAGCAATAAAGGAGCTGTGCTTTCTTGCATTGTACCCCTATGATGACTGGTATTATAAACTCAGCAGCAGGATCCACACGTTTCAACACACAATGCTATTTCAATAGCTCTGCTCTCCCAGAGGAGCGCCCTGCTCTTTGTTTTAACATTGACAATCTCCATGTATATTTAATGGGAACCTACTGTCACTTATAACAAATGGGCTGCAATGAAAAATATCAAACAACAACCAGTCCTCATTGATAAGTGTAATAAAGGCTCCAGGGTGATTTCTTCAGTGCCAGACAGGCACACAATCAGGCAGCTCACAAAACAAATAGGCTCCGGGGCGCGCAGTTATGCTGAGGACAGTTTTTTTTTTTTTTTTTTTTTTTAAATGGATGGTGAAACATTTGTTATTGTGACCTTATTTAATTGTAAACCGCAAACAAAAAAAAAAATCTGTATTTCTCTCTCTACCAAGTTTGCTACTGTACTGTGTACCAGCAAGGGCTGACATTGCTGTACCAGGGAGCTCGGGTAACAGGCAATGAGCTGGAATAAAAAGCTGCTTCTTGGGGACTCTCGAGTGGCACATCCAGTAAAGGCACTCCGCGTGGAGTGCAGGATACACCCTATAGCCTGGAGATTTCAGGTTCGAATCCAGGGTATGTCATTGCTGACCGTGACCGGGGGTTCCTAGGGGGCGGCGCACAATTGGCCGAGCACTGCCCAGGTAGGGAGGGCTTAGGTCGGTTCACTGCGCACCAGCGACCCTGTGGCTGATAGGGCGCCTGCGGGTCTGCAGTGGAGACATTCAGATCTGTGCTGCTTCTTGTTCACAATGTCTACATCTACATTCATCCAGGTAAAAGATGATATGACTTATCTTTGTGTTCTTGGTCAAGTCAGTAAGTCGTATATGCTCTGTGGTACTGTATATTACTGTAGATATTGAGATGGAAATAAGACTCCTATTGCATAGCAGTTTCACCCATTCCAGGTTTTACTACGAGCTTGATTAGCCCCAGTGTGTGCAGGTAACAAGCTCAGGTGTGTTGTCTTAAACTCATAGTACCACCAGGAGTGGAGTCTTACTTGCACCCCTGAGATCTGTCTCAGTAAAGTATCTGATCTCATCAGGTAATAACTGCCCCACATTTCTCTTTCAGGGTGGCTCAATTACCCTCTTCACTGTGTGGGGTTTTGGAGGCGGATGGAAGACTTGATAGAGAGGCTAACAGGAAACAAACCACGGAGCGATGACCTGAAGTGGGCACAGAAATCAGAATAAGACTTCAACAGAGAGCCTTTCTGTAGCAGGAGAACGCAGAGCACCTTGAAGAACACCTGTCAGAGCGGAACGAGCAGCGTTTAGAGCAGAGATAGGAGTCGAGGACGTATACTCACTGAAAAAAACTGTAGCTTGCAAATGAAAGAGACTTTCGAAGCTCAAGTCTTTGTCAGTTTCAACATGAAAGATATTGACATAGATTTCAAATGCTGGTCACGCTTTAGTTCAAGGATCTGTTTAGTATAACCGTCTCATACAGTAAGATTTGAATGGAATGTGACTTCTGTAAAGCTGTCAGAGTCATTGTAACGTTTCTCAGTAAACCCTTGGTTAAGTCTGTCTGATCTCATATTTGCATATCTACGACTGCTTGTTCATAATGGACCCTTAACCCTAATGTAATCGCAAACGTTCTTTAGTACTACGGAATATCCAATTTTATTTAGGAAAGAAATGTCTTGTATTTAGAAGCAAAAAAATAATAAAATGATGTTTAACATATCCTTTTATAATAAAGGAACCAATATGGCCAAATAATAATAATAATAATAATAACATGAATGCAGTTAGCCGCTGTGGTCTTTTTCAATGTTAACAGGGCAGCGTGTGAAGCTCATGTTGTTGAAAGCCTATATCATGCATATCTTATGAATACAGAAGGGAGGGTGGGGTGGCTTCTGTCCATTGCCACTGGGATTCACAGTCCTGTTGTCTGGGGTAGTTCTGTGGTTAGTATTGTATGTTGACTCGTGTTTGGTAGCTAAACTAAGCAGCATTGTAATAATAAAACTTTATAGAAAGAAAGACTGGAAGATAAAACACAAAGCTTTGCTATCTTGCACTTGCAGTAAAATTACAAAACAAAGTGTTCTCACGGAAGGGCTTTCAAAGCTAAATAAGAATAATCGTAATATTGATGATAAAATAAAGGCTTTGCTTGTTTTGTTACAATATTGCACACCAACTTCATATTAACATGTACTGTAAACACTAATTTATTGTTCTTTTTTGTTTTAATTTTTTTCAATTTCATTTTGAGATTTTGTTACATTTTCAACCGGCTTTGTATTACTACCAAGCAAACTAGAGCTGTTAAATGCTGGTCAGCCTTAACTCCTGTTCTGTTGATTGTATGAAACATGTATTTAATAAGAATAAAGGAAAGTACTTCAGACATGTTCGTTTCTTTTTTCTGAGCACTGCACCCTGCTTAAAGAGGCTGTCCCTGTGGAAGTCCAGGACAAACTGGCTGTCCTTTCACAGCTGTGTGGTTTAATGCATGGGGAAGTCCAGTACAAACTGGCTATCCTTTCACAGCTGCCAGTGCTGGACTGTGAGAATGAAAGGTCATCCATTAATGCTTGACCATTGCTTTTGTTTGTGTGAAGCCTCTCTATTACAGGCTCTCCACAGGTCTAAACATGCATTCTCACTTTCAGGAAGGTTCTCACTGTTCCTTGCAAGCCTACCTGTACCACACCTGCTCTCGATCTGTGTATTGAGAACGCCACAGACAGCGTGGCTGCTTTCTTCACCGCTGTGCTGCTTCCTGGGCTGCAGCTGAGCTTGGTTAGAATGGACAGGCAGTTTCTGGGAAGCTTGACTCCAGTAAACAAATTGGTTTGCTATTGTGATTGTGGGACACTGCAGTTTTAATGATACGGTTTACCATAGGTCCTGTCACTGTGCTTGGGGCTCCCTCTAGTGGTAAAATAGTAAAAATACACTTTTTTCCTTGAAAATCAAGTTTTTGCCTTAGATTATTGAAACTGCTTGAATTGAGAATATTTATGTTGTTTACAAATAGCCTATTACTTCTTAATTTAAATGTACTTTTCTTAAACAAATAGAAAAAAACCCAACAGATGTCTTGTTCTTTTCCATGTGGGAATTATTATTCGTAAGTGCTGATGTTGATCTGTGACTCTTTCATGTGCGGGTGAATGCCTACCTGAATCCCATTCTTACACAGCTGCAGCAGAGTCGCTATGTTGTTTCTGACAATCGCAGATACCTGCATACAGGACAAACACATGTTCAAAAAAAATACAGGGCTTAGTAAAAGAGTTTCTTGTTGTTACCAAAGGAGAGCTGTTTATTTGCAAATCATTTAATGGCCCACTACTATTTAAAGTCATTATAAAGTAAATGTATAATTAAGTACTTAACAGATCTTTAGCCTGAAGTGTTCGTATCGTTTTAGAAAAGCTGTGTTTTTTTCCCACGGAAATTCTTTAGGAAGTGGACAGCACAGTAGACTTGCTGCTTTGTCACTCTGTCCGTCAAGCACTGAGGAGCAGCGAGACCTGTCGGGATTGAAGGCTGGCAGGGAGGGCTCCCATGAGCGCGGACTGGCTGCCAAGGTGAGTGACCCCCTGCCCCTGGCACTCAGAATTCAGACAGCCGCCACGTCTCCAGGGTGAGCAGATATCAGTCTGACACATGAAGCACAAGACGGAGTGTCAACTTGGCAGCTGCTGCAAAACTACTGTGCAAGTTCCAGAAGTCAGCTTTAGTAAACAATGAGTTAGCGTTTCCTACTGAGGAAGCTTAACAGTCATGGCTGCGCAGCCTTCTAAATAGTAATAACGGGTTTCATTTTTAAAAACTTTTTTAACCATTAACACTGTTAACGTTTGTTTTTCATGCCGATTATGATTTCATGTTTTTGTATACTGAAGGCGGCACAGCCTGAAACGTTTGTCTTGTACTTTTTTTCTAACCTGCATCTCAGCACCTCCTCCGGCCTGAGCGGTGGCTGGTCCAGTGTCCACTGCTCCTCGGCCAAGGCTCTCTCTAGCATCGCCTTCACTCTCCTCTGCAGCGCGGGAAAGCCCTGGATGGCCTCGTGGAAGTAGAATACATCACTGGCCAGCAGGGCGCTGGACTGGGACGCCATGTTGGACTCCGAAGGCTGGGGGGGGGACCCTGCTGGTGAACCCTTGGCTGGGGGCCTCGCTCGGTAAGTGCGGCCGGCTGGCCCTCATCACACTGGGGCTCTCCAGAGGCCTACTGGTGGTACTGCTTGGGGTCGGAGGACGGGGCGCGTGGCCGTTCATGGACAAATCGACCGCACTGAAGGGCAGAGTGCTGTGGTGACCTGCAAGGACACAGGCAAGGTTTGTTGGCAATGCAGACGGCTGCAGTGTGTAGCAAGGCTGTGAGCACAGTTAGTAAAGCACTGCACTTGGACAATGCACCGCTGAAATCTTTTACAGTGTAAAAGCTGGTTCATACTTCAGTCTAGCTGAGAGACAGTCATGCCCCAGTCTTGAGGTGTGAGAGAAAAGAGATTGAAAAAGAAATGTGATCAGTCTCCCTTGGCTCGCCAGACAATCACATGACTGGAGAGACAAGAAATCACTTCCACAACTGAAGTATAAACCAGCCTTCATTTGTTACTTTATTTTTTATTATACTTTAGTTTTGTTTTCACAAAAGGATCTGCAGAGTTGCTGACCAGACAGCTGGCTGTGGCAGAGTAGGGGAAAGAAAAAAGGAAAATGTAGTCCTGGGGTTAAAAATGGGTAGCAGGACTACATCCCCCAGAGTACCTCAGGCTGGAATTAGAGCCAGGATGGGGATGGAATCTCCTCTGTGGCTCTGAGGTAATGAGGGACACCTGCCTGGAATTCAGCAGGCAGGTATAAAAGCAGGTTAAAGCTACAGAGATTCCATCCACTCTGAGCAGCTCGGGTACTTAACACAGTTCTGTTTATTCTGTCACTGGAAAGGTACAAGCTTTCCTGTAATAACTGTAATGTAAATGTTAGACTGATTATCTGTTCAAAGTACTGCTGTAAGTCAGATCAATTCAGTCTGATATTGTGTGAAGAGGTTTTAAAAGTAGCGGGACTTTCCTAGTGCTTCATATACGTTTATTTTCCTACCCTTTGAGTTTTAGAGCTACTAAGCTTTAATGTAACGAAGCATTAATATACCTCATTAATATACAGCACTTACCACATCTGGTGAAATAATGATGTAATTGTAGCAGGTCCATTATGGAACGCTTAAGGAGTTTTCCGTTGTCGATCTAGCTTCTGAACTCCAAGGTTTACAGACACCTCAGCTCTACCATTGAAGAGAAAGCCTACAAGAGCTTCACAATAATCAATCAAAAAAGTGCAGTAGCTTGTGCGTGCTTGTGTGTGTGCGTGTGTGTGTGCGTGTGTGTGTGCGTGTGCATGTGCGTGTGCGTGTGTGTGTGTGTGTGTGCGTGTGTGCACGCTCGTCTCCCACTGAGCTACTCCGAGCACTCAAACCCGACCCTCCTGATGGAAACGTGTGTGATTAATACCCTGTAACCCTGACTGGCCCAGGTGCTGTCTCTTGCTGGGTGAAGCCCTATTGGGATGAACAGTATTTTCAATGCCATCTGTCCAGATGTTAGAGGCAGGTCGTTCCTGTGTGAGCAGCGAAACAGCCTGTATGTTTCTATAGTAAAACCGGAGCTCCAGACGTGTTATTGTCAGCATTGCTTTGTGCTGGTCCTGTCACATTTCAGGAACGCTCTAACAATGGCTGATAATGCAGGAATTGTATACAATGGCTGATGATGCAGGAATCGTATACAATGGCTGATAATGCAGGAATCGTATACAATGGCTGATGATGCAGGAATCGTATACAATGGCTGATGATGCAGGAATCGTATTCAATGGCTGATGATGCAGGAATCGTATACAATGGCTGATGATGCAGGAATCGTATTCAAAGGCTGATGATGCAGGAATCGTATTCAATGGCTGATGATGCAGGAATCGTATACAATGGCTGATGATGCAGGAATCGTATACAATGGCTGATGATGCAGGAATCATATTCATTGGCTGATGATGCAGGAATCGTATACAATGGCTGATGATGCAGGAATCGTATACAATGTCTGATGATGCAGGAATCGTATTCATTGGCTGATGATGCAGGAATCGTATACAATGGCTGATGATGCAGGAATCGTATACAATGGCTGATGATGCAGGAATCGTATTCAATGGCTGATGATGCAGGAATTGTATACAATGGCTGATGATGCAGGAATCGTATTCATTGGCTGATGATGCAGGAATCGTATACAATGGCTGATGATGCAGGAATCGTATACAATGGCTGATGATGCAGGAATCGTATACAATGGCTGATGATGCAGGAATCGTATTCATTGGCTGATGATGCAGGAATCGTATACAATGGCTGATGATGCAGGAATCGTATACAATGGCTGATGATGCAGGAATCGTATTCATTGGCTGATGATGCAGGAATCGTATTCAATGGCTGATGATGCAGGAATCGTATTCATTGGCTGATGATGCAGGAATCGTATTCAATGGCTGATGATGCAGGAATCGTATACAATGTCTGATGATGGCTGTGATACTGAAATCATAGAGAAGGAGGATGGATTAAAGCTGTGCTTTTAGATGTCTTGGTGTTGGTTTCAGTTGGCTGAATCTATGCAGGTATGTATTTATGAAACAGACCTTTTATAAAATCAGCTGAGGTTTTGCAGCTCATATTGTTTACAAGTACAGGACACATTATCCAGCTGACCACAGGCTGGAAAAGGACTTTATAAAAATGAGCACATTCATCTTGCGGACAGGACAGGTCAAAAGACCAATTCAATTAAAGCACTAAAGGGATTCACAGATTTTCATTTTTAATTATGGCCCTCAAATCAAAGATTGTCACGTCAACAAATGATCTTGTTACCTTAACCCAGGATTGGACCTTGCATTGAGTAATAATCTGCTTTAAGAGAACAGACCTGGGAGAAGGCTTGGTTTGGTTAATAATTGACCTTTAATGGATGCATCAATTAAATTATAATCTTGTTGTATGACCCAATTTAGTGATTACACCAATAAAGGTGACTTACACTGATGCATGACTAAGCCCTAATGAAGATACACATTGCTGCCCCACTGGATGGCTGGTTTTGCTCTATTGAAGGCATTTGGCGACAGGCATCTATACAGCAGTTCAAACCCCCACAGCTTGAGTGAATTATAAAATATACACGGATGAAGGCATTGTCTGAAAGTGTACTCCACTTGACTTGTTCCTAATAAGTTGTACCTGATTTAAACTCACTGTGCATGTAAAATTGGGCCTCCACTACAGTATTTTGTTTCTTTGTATCTTTCTTTGAGATAAAATAAGCAAAAGTAGTTTCAGATATTCACAAAAAAAGTTTCCATTGTGCTGAGTTAACACCACTTTTTTCCCCTAAAAATATTAATTAAAAAAAAAACTCTGAAAGTTAAGGGAAATTCAGGGTTATTCAGAAAAGAAAAGTGGGTTCCATTTTGCTGCTGATGCCAGTACTAAACATTTCTGGTTATTTGAAGCACCAAGGAAAGAAGCATGCAATAGAGAGCTCTGGTGTCAGTGCCTGATGAGAAAGAATAGCTTCATGTATTACTGAACAAGGAGCAGGGAATGGAAAGATGAATAGAAGGCCCTGAATAAACTGACAAGGCATTTGTTCTTTCAACGTCAAAACAGCGAGAGCCCCACTTTTACCTCTATTCTCAAGGCCACCTCATCTTTAATAGTTCTGTGCTGCCTCCAACCCTTCACTTCTGTCACGCTGCATTGTTTCAGATTGTGTGGAGACTCACAGTGGAATAAAGGAATCTGGTTTATTTTCTGCAGTACCTAAGGCTTAGGCATTCTCTGCGATTAGTATTTTTTTTAAATTATTATTTATTAATTTTAAAAACATATTACAATAGTATTATTATTTCAATATTGGTAAGGGGTGTGCCTGTGTCACCCATTTATCATTCCTTTTTTATTTTTTATGTTATCATTTCTAATGAAGAGATTCTCCTCAGTGCTCTTTTGTTTGCTGTTCCAACAAAGAACAGTAGATGGTGTTATTAGTACAACAAGCACTGAGTCAGAAGAATTGTGTTTTGTTACTTAACTTACTGTGCAAGCTTAGAATTAGGGCCGGCCATGCTCCAGAACCTGGAGTGGAGCAGAGCTTGCCAGTTTTCTGAGCTGAGCTCTGGAGCTGGAGCTGGGTCACTGGAGCACTCTGGTGCATGGAGCTGGAGCAGAGCTGGAGCTGGGTCACTGGAGTGCTCTGGAGCGTGGAGCTGGAGCTGGGTCACTGGAGTGCTCTGGAGCATGGAGCTGGAGCTGGGTCACTGGAGTGCTCTGGAGCATGGAGCTGGAGCTGGGTCACTGGAGTGCTCTGGAGCATGGAGCTGGAGCTGGGTCACTGGAGCACTCTGGAGCATGGAGCTGGAGCGGAGCTGGAGCTGGGTCACATAGCGCTCTGGAGCGTGGAGCTGGAGCTGGGTCACTGGAGCACTCTGGAGCATGGAGCTGGAGCGGAGCTGGAGCTGGGTCACATAGCGCTCTGGAGCATGGAGCCGGGGGGGGGGGAGCTGGAGCTGGGTCACTGGAGTGCTCTGGAGCATGGAGCCGGAGCGGAGCTGCAGCTGGGTCACTGGAGCACTCTGGAGCATGGAGCTAGAGCGGAGCTGGAGCTGGGTCACATAGCGCTCTGGAGCGTGGAGCTGGAGCTGGGTCACTGGAGCACTCTGGAGCATGGAGCTGGAGCGGAGCTGGAGCTGGGTCACATAGCGCTCTGGAGCATGGAGCCGGGGGGGGGGGAGCTGGAGCTGGGTCACTGGAGTGCTCTGGAGCATGGAGCCGGAGCGGAGCTGCAGCTGGGTCACTGGAGCACTCTGGAGCATGGAGCTAGAGCGGAGCTGGAGCTGGGTCACTGGAGTGCTCTGGAGCATGGAGCTGGAGCTGGGTCACTGGAGCACTCTGGAGCATGGAGCTGGAGCGGAGCTGGAGCTGGGTCACATAGCGCTCTGGAGCGTGGAGCTGGAGCTGGGTCACTGGAGCACTCTGGAGCATGGAGCTGGAGCTGGGTCACATAGCGCTCTGGAGCATGGAGCCGGAGCGGAGCTGCAGCTGGGTCACTGGAGCACTCTGGAGCATGGAGCTAGAGCGGAGCTGGAGCTGGGTCACTGGAGTGCTCTGGAGCCAGAGCGGAGCTGGGTCACTGGAGCACTCTGGAGCATGGAGCCAGAGCGGAGCTGGAGCTGGGTCACTGGAGTGCTCTGGAGCATGGAGCTGGAGCTGGGTCACTGGAGCACTCTGGAGCATGGAGCCAGAGCGGGGCTGGAGCTGGGTCACTGGAGTGCTCTGGAGCATGGAGCTGGAGCTGGGTCACTGGAGCACTCTGGAGCATGGAGCTGGAGCGGAGCTGGAGCTGGGTCACTGGAGTGCTCTGGAGCATGGAGCTGGAGCGGAGCTGGAGGTGGGTCACTGGAGCGCTCTGGAGCATGGAGCCGGGGGGGGAGCTGGAGCTGGGTCACTGGAGCGCTCTGGAGCATGGAGCCAGAGCGGAGCTGGATCTGGGTCACTGGAGCACTCTGGAGCATGGAGCCAGAGTGGAGCTGGGTCACTGGAGCACTCTGGAGCATGGAGCCAGAGTGGAGCTGGAGCTGGGTCACTGGAGCACTCTGGAGCATGGAACCAGAGTGGAGCTGGAGCTGGGTCACTGGAGCGCTCTGGAGCATGGAGCCAGAGGGGGAGCTGGAGCTGGGTCACTGGATTATTGTGAAATGAGACCCTAGTGGTTAAGACCTAGATGGTTGGCTTGTTTGCGTGAGAGGCATGAACAGCCTGTCCAGCTCATTTCCCTGTAACTCTTGGAACTGACACAAGACTGGAATTGTGAATAATTAAAAACAGCTTGTTTCATTATTGGTTAGGCCTGTCCGCTGAGTGACAGCAATTAACAGGAGCTGCCAGGATCCTTGGGGAAGAGACGAGACTCCTGAGCTCAGGGTTGTTTAGAATCATGATGCAGAGGCATGTAGCCAGGATCTGGGATTCAAAGAGACTTCACCAAGTTCCCTTCTAAAAGAGTACTGTGGTATACCTGAGCAAATGGGATAAAGGCACAGGCTAGCACGGTGTAAACTATAGTAAATGCAAATGAAACTCCTGGTGTGGGAAATGCATTTTTACAGTGCAGGGTTATCATGGTGAGCTTTGAGATGAGTCTACTCCAGTATTATCACTTGTAAGCTCTTCCTATTGAGTGTGCTTTAACTTGGGTCTCACTCCAGCTCACTGTGTTGCTGGTTTACCTGCATGTACATAATGAGCAGAGCAATGCAAACACACTGGAACTCACACACATTAAAGTGCAGTTCATTCCTTAAATAAAGCAAAGACATATACTGTACAGAACCTTGCGCACCCATTTAGATCTCAGTATAACCAAGGCATGCTGGCACACTGTTTCGCTCCAGCTGTGGAGTGGTGATCAGTCATAAAACAATCAATAGAACACTGATACACCACTCAGTACATTAGCTTCCTTGGGAGATTCACTGTGAAGTGGCTCGGACTGTAATTGACGGGATAGTGACTCAGGTGAAGTGTGCTTACGCTACACGTTTGATCCTGATGGTACGCAAAGTATACAGCAACTAATGTTGTAAAATGGATTGTACTTGCCCTTGGTTAGCCTCAGTGTCATTTTCACTGTATCTTCAGGGTGACCCATATATATATATAAATATATATATATATATATATATATATATATATATATATATATATATATATATATATATATATATATATATATATATATATATATATCGTTCACAGCTCCTCTAAAGTAAAGCACTGATATGGTACTGTAATGAATGGCTTGTTCAGTTTCGTGGCTTCAGCAGTGTTGAGCAGCCTCATGGGCAGTGCTCAGGCACATCACAGGCTCACTGTTGAAGAAGTGTCCATCTGCTAATTGTGTTGCAGGATTACATTATTTATAAAGTAATAAAGTTAGTAAAGTACCAAACAAATCTCAGTAAGACTCATTCTCGAGTGCTGCTCATTGAAGCTTCATACATCAGAGTGGCATTTTTACATCACTTTAACTGTTTTCTTTAATACAGACAAACAAACAAACAAGAAATATTTGAAATTAGTCCTAAAAGAACATGTGTGCTAAAACACGGCATGGATATATTTACACTGAGCTGAAAACCCAGACAAATCCACTCATGCCCTTGGAGAAAATTAGAGCATACATGTAACTGTCAGAAGGGAAACGCCTTAAAGGGTAAGCGTATTTAACCTCAAAGCTCAGATTATTATTATTATTATTATTATTATTATTATTATTATTATTATTATTTATTTCTTAGCAGACACCCTTATCCAGGGCGACTTACAATCGTAAGCAAATACATTTCAAGTGTTACAATACAAGTAATACAATAAGAGCAAGAAATACAATAACTTTTGTTCAAGAAAAGTACAAGTGTGACACAATTCAATAATACAGCAGATAATAGTGATAGTTACATCAGGATATGATTAAATAGTGATAGTTACATCAGGATGTGATTAAATACAAAGTACTACAGGTTAAACACTATTATATTATATTTCACAGGATTAGAGGTTGTAATATTTATCCTGTACAAGTATTATTATTATTATTATTATTTATTTCTTAGCAGACGCCCTTATCCAGGGCGACTTACAATCGCAAGCAAATACAAATACATTCAAGTGTTACAATACAAGTAATACAATAAGAGCAAGAAATACAATAATTTTTGTTCAAGTGTGACAAACCACAATTCAATAATACAGCAGATAATAGTGATAGTTACATCAGGATATGATTAAATAGTGATAGTTACATCAGGATATGATTAAGTACAAAATACTACAGGTTAAACACTTGGCAGATTACAGTATTCTGAAGTACAGGATTAAATGCAGTAAAATAGGGGGCAGATAAGAGCAAAATAAAGCACATTTACATGAAGGGTGATAGTGTCCCAGGATACAAACAGAGGAGTTCTACAGGTGCTGTTTGAAGAGGTGAGTCTTAAGGAGGCGCCGGAATGTGGTCAGGGACTGGGCAGTCCTGACATCTGTAGGAAGGTCATTCCACCACTGCGGAGCAAGGGTGGAGAAGGAGCGGGCTCTGGAGGCAGGGGAGCGTAGCGGAGGTAGAGCTAGTCTTCTAGTGCAGGCGGAGCAGAGAGGTCGAGTGGGGGTGTAGGGAGAGAATTGGGTGGGTGTGTGTCTGTGTGTGTGTGTATGTATCTGTGTGCCTCTGTGTCTATGTCTGTATCAGTGTGTCTGTGTGTGTGTGTGTTTGTGTCTGTGTTTATGTGTGTGTGTGCGCGCATGTATGCGTTAAGTTTGCCTTTGTTCTTCAGTGGTGACAGAAGTCATGTTTTCTCCCATCCCTCTAATCTCATTGAGCTCCATTTCCTTTAATCACTTCAGAAGTACTGACAGACACAATTGACCGATTCATAGTGTGGATGTGAGCTTTTTGCATCATTTATAATGTATACGCCTGCTACTACTTGTAATGGTCCTTCAATTTTTCATGAACTAAATTCTTGGATATACGTAACGAATACAAACGACTGACTGGAGCACAGCAGAGCTTTGGTTAGCCTTTCCAAACTGCAGGTTCAGTGAGAGATTATTATTATTATTATTATTATTATTATTATTATTATTATTATTATTAATAATAATAATAATAATAATAATAATAATAATAATAATAAATAGCTTATGCCTGCTCCCATTGGTATAATCTGCCATACAGACAGTCTGGGTGTTTGGTTTGGGTTCCATCCAGGCTGGTAGCAAAGTGTTAGAATTTCTTCATCTTAAACCACAGCTCTGTTAGAATTTCTTCATCTTAATTCACAGCTCTGTCCTTATATAAGTTCCCAGAGTAAAAGCATGGCTAAGTATGTCATCTTGGCTATAATTGCATGTCCCTAGAAACTGGGGTTAGCTCTTATTATTATTAGTAGTAGTATCGAATGACCGCCATTAGGTTTAGTGTGGTAAGAAAAAGATCAAAGGAAACATCCACTTGCTCTAAAAGGTTATATAACAGGGGGTTAATTACATATTAGACACCTCAGAAATTATTAATAATTCTAGGAGTTCTGTGTTAATCTATAACATTGAAATAGTTATGTTTGTATCGTCTTCATTACAAATCAATAAACTGCCATTAAATCAACGTATCGGCATTCATGTATGTGTATCTAGATTACGCAATATTTAAAATGCAGAACCCACGTCACCTATTATTAAGGCTTCGTTTCAAATCACGGTGTTGTTAAGAGACCATTTTCCCCTTTATTAAAAACCCTGCAATCTGTTGCCTGGCCTATAAACTAATAAAAACAAATAAACGGACGGCTAGAAATGGAATTACGGATTCTTGCAGTCGTATTAAAAACGCATGTCCAGCTGTGTCTCAGATTTTCAACTTAAATATTTTGCCGGCTAACTTTTTTTTTTTTTTTCAAAAATATTATCCTTTGTAAATAGCCTACAAAACACTGTAATACGAGACTTAAGAAAATAATACAATAATGCCTTCTTCGGTGTGAAGAAAATAATATATATGACAACACAGAATAAAACCCCTTTCTTGTCCACTGTGAAATTAAATATTTAATTAAAATAAATAATAATAATGAAAGCATTGTGTTGTATTGCTATTCGTATATTTAAGTTCAAAATGCACACATTAAAATGATAGCAAGCATGTATTTGCTAAGGTGTAATACATGAGAATAAACGTGGTCGTTCCATAACGTACAGATATCCAGTCCCAGGAAAAGGGAATGGTCTTCAGTTGAAGAGTCTTAATTGCACAGGACAAACCCGGTGTGCTGTTCTTCAGAAGTTACCTAAATGTTTATGATAATAAGATTTGTAAACTTAATCTGCTTTGCATGCTTGATAAAATGAGTACAACGAAAAGCTGAAGGAGATACTTATAATTATGGTAATCACGCGTAAAATGATCTGAGAATCAATAACATAATAACCCTTTAATTAAACTGAAATTCTGTTACTGTCATACTAAATGCGCTTTTTATTAAACTGAAATTCTGTTACTGTCATACTAAATGCGCTTTTTATTAAAATAGTATTCTAATTTTCATTACTGTTTTACATCGGCGCATCCACTGAAACAGCTAGCTGCCGATTTACATGTCAATATATATACTGTAATGATTTAAATAACGGGCCAGTGATACACTACTACTACGACTACTACTACTACTACTACTACTACTACTAATAATAAAACATTAAAAGCCGTTCCAATGTGTGATATTCGCGGCGGGGCGCATGTTTTCACTGGGTTTGCTTGTACACTGTATTCATGGTGTGTGATATTCCTGGCGGTGTGCATGTTTTCACCGGGTTTGCTTGTACACTGTATTCATAGTGTGTGATATTCGCGGCGGGGCGCATGTTTTCACCGGGTTTGCTTGTACACTGTATTCATGGTGTGTGATATTCCTGGCGGGGCGCATGTTTTCACTGGGTTTGCTTGTACACTGTATTCATGGTGTGTGATATTCGCGGTGGGGCACATGTTTTCACTGGGTTTGCTTGTACACTGTATTCATGGTGTGTGATATTCCTGGCGGGGCGCATGTTTTCACCGGGTTTGCTTGTACACTGTATTCATGGTGTGTGATATTCCTGGCGGTGTGCATGTTTTCACCGGGTTTGCTTGTACACTGTATTCATGGTGTGTGATATTCCTGGCGGTGTGCATGTTTTCAATGGGTTTGCTTGTACACTGTATTCATGGTGTGTGATATTCCTGGCGGGGCGCATGTTTTCACTGGGTTTGCTTGTACACTGTATTCATGGTGTGTGATATTCCTGGCGGGGCGCATGTTTTCACTGGGTTTGCTTGTACACTGTATTCATGGTGTGTGATATTCGCGGTGGGGCACATGTTTTCACTGGGTTTGCTTGTACACTGTATTCATGGTGTGTGATATTCCTGGCGGTGCGCATGTTTTCACTGGGTTTGCTTGTACACTGTATTCATGGTGTGTGATATTCCTGGCGGGGCGCATGTTTTCACCGGGTTTGCTTGTACACTGTATTCATGGTGTGTGATATTCGCGGCGGGGCGCATGTTTTCACTGGGTTTGCTTGTACACTGTATTCATGGTGTGTGATATTCCTGGCGGTGTGCATGTTTTCACCGGGTTTGCTTGTACACTGTATTCATGGTGTGTGATATTCGCGGCGGGGCGCATGTTTTCACTGGGTTTGCTTGTACACTGTATTCATGGTGTGTGATATTCCTGGCGGTGTGCATGTTTTCACCGGGTTTGCTTGTACACTGTATTCATGGTGTGTGATATTCGCGGCGGGGCACATGTTTTCACTGGGTTTGCTTGTACACTGTATTCATGGTGTGTGATATTCCTGGCGGTGCGCATGTTTTCACCGGGTTTGCTTGTACACTGTATTCATGGTGTGTGATATTCGCGGCGGGGCGCATGTTTTCAATGGGTTTGCTTGTACACTGTATTCATAGTGTGTGATATTCCTGGCGGGGCGCATGTTTTCACCGGGTTTGCTTGTACACTGTATTCATGGTGTGTGATATTCGCGGCGGGGCGCATGTTTTCACTGGGTTTGCTTGTACACTGTATTCATGGTGTGTGATATTCCTGGCGGTGTGCATGTTTTCACCGGGTTTGCTTGTACACTGTATTCATGGTGTGTGATATTCGCGGCGGGGCGCATGTTTTCACCGGGTTTGCTTGTACACTGTATTCATGGTGTGTGATATTCCTGGCGGTGCGCATGTTTTCAATGGGTTTGCTTGTACACTGTATTCATGGTGTGTGATATTCCTGGCGGGGCGCATGTTTTCACTGGGTTTGCTTGTACACTGTATTCATGGTGTGTGATATTCCTGGCGGGGTGCATGTTTTCACTGGGTTTGCTTGTACACTGTATTCATGGTGTGTGATATTCCTGGCGGGGCGCATGTTTTCACTGGGTTTGCTTGTACACTGTATTCATGGTGTGTGATATTCCTGGCGGTGCGCATGTTTTCAATGGGTTTGCCTGTACACTGTGTTCATCTTGGTATTATTCAAGTGTTAGCAGATCCCTTCATCGTGTTCCTCCAGCACAGACTAGGGCCTGCTTTCTTACGAGCTATGTTAACCATGTTATCCAAAGAGCTCTCATGCACGAAAACCCAACGATGCTTGTGAGAGTGTAACGGGTTTGGGGAAACACACGCCTTACTGGAGATAACTGTACCATGATGATACAGTGAATGCAGTATATACAGTACCATGATGATACAATGAGTGCAGTGTATACATTACCATGATAATGCAGTGAGTGCAGTATATACAGTACCATGATAATGCAGTGAGGGCAGTGTATAAATTACCATGATGATACAGTGAGTGCAGTATATACAGTACCATGATAATGCAGTGAGTGCAGTGTATACAGTACCATGATAATGCAGTGAGTGCAGTGTATACAGTACCATGATAATGCAGTGAGTGCAGTGTATACAGTACCATGATAATACAGTGAGGGCAGTAATTGCAACCTTGTGTATTAATGCCCCATATTTATATACTGCAGCACTGCTTCTAGAGTATATATTGCCAAGTGCACTGTAACACTTATTGGTTAAATCTGTTACATAAGATCTATGTTTGTTAAAAACATTTTCATATTTTATGATATAATATAATTTACATTGTAGTGCCTATTGGTCCAGTGGTTAAAGAAAAGGGCTTGTAACCAGGAGGTCCCCGGTTCAAATCCCACCTCAGCCACTGACTCATTGTGTGAGCCTGAGCAAGTCACTTAACCACCCTTGTGCTCCGTCTTTCGGGTGAAACGTAGTTGTAAGTGACTCTGCAGCTGATGCATAGTTCACACACCCTAGTCTCTGTAAGTCGTCTTGGATAAAGGCGTCTGCTAAATAAACAAATTATATATATATATATATATATATATATATATATATATATATATATATATATATATATATATATACACGGTATGGGAGTCGAGCTGTAGGTGCATTATATTTGATTGAGGTTCATACATGTTTAAATATGACATCAATTATGTAAACAAACGATTAATCTGTTCATTGAGGGAGCGGCTATTATATAGAGTACTTTCCTTTGTACTGGCTGTATAGCAAACACTGGCGTTTGTTACTATCAATGAATAATATGATTCAATCGGAATAAATAAATTATCAGACATACTGTAAATATTTGTACATTTTAATATAATTAAATTACTGCAGACTACAATGTAAAATCTAATTTTAAAAATAAATACAAATATTTTATGCAAGCATTTAAACGCACTTTAATAGATATAAATCAGAGCTGTGAAGTGTAATGTTTCTTTGTTTTTGTTTTGTTTTTTGGTGCGTCTAATGTGTACTCAAAAAAAAAAAAGAAACAGTTAAGATTTGATGAAGATGGGTTGCCTAGGACTGCGTGTAATAATCCCAGGTGCGATTAAACCTCCCACCTGAAGATCCATCTAGTCGCTGATCTTTAAGGATTTGAAAGACTGAGCGACGAAGAAACGATTCAAGAACGGAATCTATTTTTGCCTAGAACAAATAATCGGGGGGGGGGGGGGGGGGGGGGGGGGGGGGGGGGGTAACACGACACGGACGGACATGATTGAAGTCTTACATCTAAAAGGTGTGGACAGTTAACCCGAAACCAATACTTTACGCGCAGTACAGAAACCAGGACCAGTAGACACTTCTTAACACAGGGAGTGGTGAGTGTTTGGTGGGCTACCTAGTCGTGTTGTTGAGGCAGAAACACTTGGATCCTTTATATTTTTTATCCTTTATATCCTTTATTAAGACTCAACTTGACCAAGTTCTGAGATCAATTAGCTGTTAGGAACCTAACGCGCTTAGATGGGCCGAATGGCCACCTTTTGTTCTTAAATGTTCTTGTGTTCTTATGTATTCAGCATATTGCTGACCACGGAGCTGTCCAGCACATGTGGTGCTGAAATGGCTTGGTCTATCGAATAAAATATCGCAACTTTATACTGATAATCCTTTATTCTACAAACTGTACTGTAAAATGTCAGTCAGATTTAATTGACATTGTTAGCAATATGCATTTGTCATACAATCTTTGTTGCAGCTGGGTACAAAAAAGTATTAGGAAATTACTGCAGACAAGCTTAAATCAGGCGAGGATAGATTTATCCTAAAAGACTTGAATTTACTTGAACATAATTGAATAGTGCCAATATATACAGTATATATATATATATATATATATATATATATATATATATATATATATATATATATATATATATATATATATATATATATAGCGCAGATACTCAATTAAAAATGAGAGCTAATAGCAACATCTGTACTCTTTGGAATCCAAGTCGATTGATCCCAAACACATTTCTCTATCCTTTGATTTGGTTCAATTGCCAACCCTGTATTTTTTTATTTAAAATATATCCACAATTATGAAAAGATAATCGTATTTTAGATACAGCTGCGTGTATGCTCTGAGATCAAACTTAGACCCGCCGTACCCCGGCTGGAATATTTATTTTGAAATCTTATTTCTTCACTCAAGTCAAATGTCATATTGTAGAACAGAAGTATCAAACGTTAGACTTCCGCCTGCGGGTACCTGTAGTGGCACAGACAATATATGTTATTCAATATGCTTGTAGACGTGCACGCGTGTTCGGCGTGGGCTGCAGGTTTGTTTTTAATTTCGTTTTGTAGACACAACGATATTGCTCCTGTGATTCTATTTGCACAAAGCTAGCGCGCGTTTTGTGCCATGGTCGTTCTACAATGAAACAGCAGTCTGAGCGAATCGAAGCTTTGTTTCTTATATCCAAACGAGTTTTACTGAGCTGTTCATCTTATTGTATTTCAGCCAGATATCATGTCGTAGAAGCTATTTGTTGTCTAAAATGTAATTATTTAATTAACCAACACGGCACATGTGACATTTCGGTCTCTATGTCCAATTTAAATAACACTGAGCGTTTGGATATAAACAAAGCCAATCATTTTGGATCAGTTTATTTAAAGTTGTGGAGAGGGTTCTTCGCAGTTCTTGACAGCTGTCCTGTGCGCCTTTTTTAAACTTTATTTCACAAGCTCTCAAAGGTCTCAGTGAAGACACTTTTCTTGAAATCAAAGCTGCTCAAACAATCAACCTTCTCCCTAACACACGGTCGACTGTGGACTCTCGTGATCTGAGCTTCGGTTCCATCGTTGATCTGTGGTTCGATATCTGTCCACCTGTAACACGCTTATAAAAAAAACAGCGCTCGTCGCACGTTGGAGGCGGGCTGGGAGGCGATTGGAAATCTGGAATTGTTCTGATCTGTGATTGGGACCCTGGTGAGCGGATGAAAATGAGTGAGGCGGGAGCAGCGGCGAGCTCGCCTTTGGATTTCTCTTCTAATATCTCACATATCAATAATTCAGAGCGGCACCAGACGGACACTGCGCTATGTATTCAGCTGTGTTTCGACTAGTCAGGGGCCACTTTCTACAATTCAGGGGTCATTTCACTCAGCCTTAAAGTAGGACAAGAAGCCGAGAGCCGCAAGCCAGCCAGCAAGCAAGCAAGCAAGCGCGCACAAGGGGCAAGGAAGATCACAAAGAGCCTTCACTCACAAAACAAAACCAGAGCGTATAAATAAAGCATATGAATACATAGATTAAGAAACAAACAACAAGAACAACAACAACAGATCTTAAAACATTCAGATCTGGCTTGGATAAAGAGATAAGGAGCTGTATCTGTGAATCTAGAAGTGGGATACGGCACTCTGTTGAAAGCTGCAGACAGAAGAAGCAGCCGTCATGCTGGTGCTTTTACTGAGCGTGGTGTGGCTGATTGGGCTAGTGTGCGGCCAGAACGAAACCGAACCCATAGTCCTGGAGGGGAAATGCCTGGTGGTTTGCGATTCTAACCCCACCTCGGATACAACAGGGACGGCACTGGGCATCTCAGTGCGGTCGGGCAATGCCAAGGTAGCGTTCTCCTCCGTCCGGAGCACGAACCACGAGCCCTCGGAAATGAGTAACCGAACTATGGTCATCTACTTCGACCAGGTAAATAATGAAGGAACAAAGCCTGCCGCACAAAGCATGTTTAATAAATAACAGCGACTGGGATTCAGGAGGAGAGAGCGCTTAACACCGGGTGTCCGTCCATGTAGAGTTATTAGATTACTTCAGTTGAGGCGACGGCAGGTGTGCCTTGTGGGGAGATGCATGCCAGGTGGATTGATGAGCGTTTTAACGAAATCAGCGTTTTAATGGATTCTGTGCAGCATTTATCAACGGAAAATACATATTTTGTTTATTAATATTCGATATTTTTTTATACATAACATTACAAAAAACAAAACAAAACTAATGTCTCAAACAGCAATGACATTATGTTGTGTGCATTTCCAGCTTTCAAGATAATTGAACAATTTGGCCAAATGCCACTGTGCTAAAGGAATGAGGTGCATGCGAATAAACATCAACAATGACTGATTTTGAGAAGATGATACAGTACTTCTCCGTTTTGCATACATGTCTTTTTCCCCACGGGTTCCGATTCTTTCTGAAAGCTGGTGTCTTCGATCGCTGCTGTTTCTGTAGACCGAGCTACGTGTTCTTGTTTGTTTTAACAGTTTCCCCCATTTTCTCCCTACAGGTACTCGTAAACGTTGGGAGCAATTTTGACACGGAGAGAAGCACTTTCATCGCTCCACGAAAAGGGATTTACAGTTTCAATTTCCATGTGGTCAAAGTGTATAACAGACAGACGATCCAGGTCAGAAAACTTGTTTCTTTATTCCCTAAAAAAAAAAAAGTATTTGTTTGCCTTTGAGATTCCGTGTGAACTGCTAGCCACAGTTTTCTTATAGTTTCAACGCGTGTCACTTAAAAAGTTAATAGCAGGTCATTTGGCGCATTGTGATTTTTGAATGGGTCTTGAGTGGTTTTTATCATGGAAAATGGTGATTAAATTGAAAATTGAAATGTACAGTAATGTAACCACTGTAAGAAAGAAAGAAAGAAAGAAAGAAAGAAAGAAAGAATGAAAGAAAGGGTGTATGAATATCAAATGATCAAATCATTTTCCACATGATTACTATTTGATTGTAGTGCCAACGTTTTTAGGTTAGGGGATTTGATTGTATTAGATTTAAATAAAAGTTTACATTGAAGAGGACAGATCAAGCATGTGTCTATATTTTACACTGCAAGATGTAGTGCCTCTGTATGATTATTTCGTTTCCCTATGTTAATCGCAGATAGGCCATGTGTCTTAACATTTGAATGCCTCTGTGTTAATGCTATTATTAGAAGCACAGGTATGCCATTGTCAGTAAGTAATTGCACATTTCTGTATAATTTCATAAGAAATGTATTGTATTAGATCATGCATTTATTTTACCAGATATATTCAGTTACAGTTAACCATTTGATGAAGACAGTGTACAGTGTCTCTACTATAGTGATGAATCCTGGTAGAAATGTTAAACTGTATAATTCCCACCTGCCTATAATGATTGTGTTGAGATGGTCCCTTGAGAGACTGCAATACGCAGGTATGACTGGTGTATTTGGTGTACATTCCAGTGTATTTATCAGTACTGTATGAGATAGTTTTGTATGTATATAACAGCGCTTCGTCTCAGGCATCTGGTTGCAGTATCCCCGATCGTACCCCTCATCATTACCCCCCCGATCGTACCCCTCATCTTTGCTCCCCCGATCGTACCCCTCATCTTTGCCCCCGATCGTACCCCTCATCTTTGCCCCCCCGATTGTACCCCTCATCTTTGCCCCCCCGATCGTACCTCTCATCTTTGCACCCCCGATCGTACCTCTCATCTTTGCCCCCCCGATCGTACCCATCATCTTTGCCCCCCCGATTGTACCCCTCATCTTTGCCCCCCCGATCGTACCCCTCATCATTACCCCCCCGATCGTACCCATCATCTTTGCCCCCCCGATTGTACCCCTCATCTTTGCCCCCCCGATCGTACCCCTCATCTTTGCACCCCCGATCGTACCCCTCATCATTACCCCCCCGATCGTACCCATCATCTTTGCCCCCCCGATTGTACCCCTCATCTTTGCCCCCCCGATCGTACCCCTCATCTTTGCCCCCCCGATCGTACCTCTCATCTTTGCCCCCCGATTGTACCCGTCATCTTTGCCCCCCCCGATCGTACCCTTCATCTTTGCCCCCCCGATCGTACCCTTCATCTTTGCCCCCCCGATTGTACCCCTCATCTTTGCACATCCCATCCCATCCAAGACCCTTTAAATCCAGACTTCTATATTTGACAGCTTTCTCAGCTTAATGTTTGTACTTGCTTTAGTTGTACAGCGCTATGAGACAATGTATCAATCTAGACTGCATTGTATTGATCAGTCCTGTGTTCTGGGCCCTGCAGGTGAGCCTCATGCTGAACGGATGGGCCATGATCTCAGCGTTCGCCGGGGACCAGGATGTCACCAGAGAGGCCGCCAGCAATGGGGTTCTGCTCCAGATGGAGAAAGGAGACCGAGTGTATCTCAAACTGGAGAGAGGAAACCTAATGGGAGGCTGGAAATACTCCACGTTCTCAGGATTCCTCGTCTTCCCCGTCTAAACAGGATCGAAACACACGGGCGCTGGGATGCCAGGAAAAAAAAAAAAAACACACACACAAGGGGTAGGAATGAATGAATGAATGAATGAACGGCTCTCAGATGCAGCTGCTTGTAGCTCTGGACAGAAAACTGTTTTACCTTCCAATATTTAAAGAGGCAAAGCCCTTCGTAATCTGCGCCTGTATGCATCTGCTTTGAGGAATGTTTCTAGTGTTTTGCAGTCAGAGAGCCAAATATAAGGAGAAAAAATAAATAATTGGTGAATTATACATCATTTTTATTTGATCATTTTTATGTAATATATAATTTTCTATGTTGAAATCTTTATTATATCATTTTTGATTTTTAACCATATTTCATTTTTATATCCCTATTTCATTATCTGTTACGTATCCCACATATATTTTAATTACACATGCTTACTTTTATTTTTTTAGATTTTAATTTACATTGTTCCTGCATACTAATCTATAACAATCCTAAACTGTATATATGATGTAACCTCTTACTAGCCAAACTGGTTAAGTAGCTGTATTTCAGTATTTCTATGTAATTCTCAGTGATTGTACGTTTCGATGCTTCTTGTTTTGTTTCAGACAAATGTGGCAAAACTAAAACGGCAGAAACTATAATGGAATTTTATTATAACTCTGTAATATATGTGTGAATATTTAAAAGATTTTTTTCTTTGCTTTAATTCAATAAACTTTAAATCATACTTTTATTTTTCTTAACCAGACACTGTGTCTGCCTATCACCTAGAGACATTTCCCACATACGCTGCGTTTCTGGGAGTCAGCAAAAGCGCCTTTAAAAGCACCTCAGAGCACGAGCTCGAGCTATCTCTGGTGAGGAATCTGCATTGTTGGGGATTCTCTGTCATAACCACTGTGGTGAAGAATTTAATGAGCTCCCTGGGGGAACATTAATACTTGCATAATAAGCAAACCTCCGCTGTTTATTCAAAGACTGGGATTTTTTTTTTTTTAAATAAAGCAGGTGGGGATTTGGTCATAATGATACTTCAAGGTGCAAATGATAACAGAGGGGCTTGTTCCTCTAGATTTCAAGGCTGACACAAGTCATTTAATGGGCTAACCAAGCACCCCAATTGCTAAAAACAAAATACACAAATAAAAAGGGAAGACTGTGGAACTAGGTCATATTTTGGTGATTAAATAATTGGCTTAAATGAAATAAAAATGAAATTGACCACATTCATTTTGGATAACATTTCACACCATCAAATATGATTCTAATGGATCTCAGCACTGTACTGTACAGGTTTATATTACAGTACATCTGAATCAATCTTTATTTTATATAGCGCCTTTCATAGTGGACCACCATCACAAAACGCTTGAGCGACCATCACATCTAACAGATGCAAGCTTACTTAGATACCACAGTTGGAAGCCCAGCTGTATACAAAATCAATACATGTGGAACACCTTCTGGATAATCTTTTTAAGAGAGGTCACACAGTGTATTTGCAGGTTATTTTAAGAAGGAAGTAACAATCAGCATCTGGTTGGCAGCTGATATCCTTTAGAAAAACTGAAATTTCTGATTAAACTCCCATAGCAGACTGGCTATCCAATTTAGTGATTTATTATTCTGTAAGCAGGATAGCGCCTTTAGAATCCATCCCAACAGTGCAAGACGACTCCAAACACATTCATGTGCAGTGGTACACCGATACAATTATATACAGACACAATAACGCCCCCCTTCAATTGTACAGGCCATTGATGCAAAGTTTCTCATCAGGTTAGAACAAAGCAGCTTTAAAAAGCAATAAAACAATCCAGCCCATGAGACAGGAGAGAGCGGGTTCTCTGCTATGAAGTGCTGGCTGCCTCCTCTTTTTTTGGCCCCCTGTTGGATATCCACTCCCTTGTGTTTGAGGAACCTTCCAGAGGATGTGTGCATTAATATCTTCATGCTGTTTATTCATCTGCTGGCACGAAAGCCATATGAGCAGAGACCCAGTCGCAGGTCTTTAAATGAGCTGCCTGGCCCCCACAGCTAAAACAGGAAAGCAATGCTTTCTAGACTTGGAAAATCCATTTGCACATACAGACAGACGGGCGGACAGGGGCCATGCAACAATTGGAACTTTGCTCCCCGGTATTTTCATTCAATCGCTGCCTCTTAAGAATATGCAGAAACGCAGCATGTCCACAGGTGTGTACCTGTCGGGTATGCTCTGCCGCTTGCTACTAGGGAATGTGGGGGTTCGTTAAAGAACCAAACTGAATGAAGCTTTTTGCTTATTTTAGGTAAGGTTACGTTAATAAACAGACGCTGATTGCTCTCTTCTTGCATGAGTATTACAGGACAGTAAGTCTCGTCATGCTGAATGACTCGGAATGGTAACTTCCTTGTCTGTTTCGTTATTAGGATGAGGATGACGATGTGTGACCTCATGTTCACCCCCCCCCCCCCCTTTTCTAGGGTGCCAGGTGTGCATTCCAGCCTGGAGGAGGCAGAGACGCTGCACGTGGTACCCCTTGATGTGCAGGAGATGCCTCTTCATTATAAAACTCACCCAGGTCTTCTGCATCTGGTTAAGCTAAAGCCCAGATCACACAGCAAGGGAGGTCTGCGGTAAACATGACAGATTACAGCAGCAGATCCCGGGCACGCGGCAGCACACAGCAACTCACTGTTTGTATTTATTTATGTGATTTTATTTTGGTTTGTTTGTGGTTTCACTTTTTATCACTACCGTTTTATCCATCATCTTAAGTATGTGTTTGCTGTTACACACATAATCACATGTTTAATGAATGTGGGCTGTTGAATTATTGCAGAGAATATATTCAATAATAATTGAGTATATTTATATTTATTGTTGTTGTTTTGGGAATATTCGTTTCCGTTTCACTTTTAAAAACCCTAAACGCAATCCAACCTGTTTTGGACATGTCTTTATTTTTCAAGCACATGCATTTAATGTCGGGGGCTTTTAGACATTGTTATACAAATAATCTACTTTTTTATTCATTCGTTAGAGATGCCCTTTTTATGAAGCAATAACCAGCTATAGACCTACAGGAAATGCTGAATCTAAATCTAACTATGCTATAACATCGAGTCACGCGACAGAGTGAGAACAGAGCCCAGTGTGCATTTCCAGGTGTTTCGCAGATTTCTGTATCCCTGTAGAATTCTGTATCCCCGCATGATTCCATGCCTGTGAAGATGCAGTTTTTCAAAGCATTCCTGTGCCCGAGTCCCGCTGTGTTCTCAAGCACTACCATTGAGTTCTGCTGCAGTTTGCAACAAATATTGAAAGCAAGACCAAACTAATTCTGTAGCAAAATAAAACAGCACATTTAACACAACTGATTCTCTACAGTACGCTCAGCCTCCTGGCGTTGCTCAATACACGAAACCCTTGATTAAAAGTAACCTTATAAAACTGTATTTTTCTTTTAAAACACGTTTTAATTTTATTACATGTAAATACTGGTCAGAAACATCAAGCGTTCAAGTACAGCGATATTGATCTACGCAGGCGTCAAATCATGCGGGGATACAGAATGCTTTGGGGGTACAGAAATCTGCGAAACACCGGCTGTTCTTTTTTGCGAGTAGGGGAGACCGGGGTTGGTTGTCACAGTGCTCATAACTATGACACTAGATGGTGCAGGCAGGTGACACGAACACTGAAATGTGCGTTCTATTGTCTGGAACTCAACCATCTTGTAATGTGAGGTCAATTCCATCTAACATAAAGGTTAGCACATATTTCTTTTTTTCATACCCAAAGTAACAAATGTATATATATTGTTATTTATGTTATAACTCTTAGTAGTATTGGAGTTTGTTTGAACTGATGGGCATGTTAATAGAACTGCATTTTGGCTATCTTTTGGTGTAAAAAAACCCCAGTAGGTTCTCCCAGTAGTACTGAGATAATTAAATTGTCATGTGAAGTCGGGTTGGGGCAGGTTGTCACATCGTTTTTGGGGTTGGTTGTCATATGTAAATCCTATAGGAAGAAGTCTTATATTTTTTCTTTCTACTTTTTTTACACCAGCATGTGGGATATGTCACCATATAATGCTTATTTAAGTTATTTACTATTTGTCCTCTGGTTCTGCGGAGGTTGTGGTATTATTTTGTAGCATGGGGCAACATTTCAAATATATATAGGTCTATATTTTGTATGTTCACAGAAAAAGTAAAAATACACCTTTTTCTGTCATTGTACACAGTAGAAACTTTATGTTATTTTAAAAAAATGTTGCATTATTGTCTACTGTAAAACCAAGATCATACTTTGTGACAACCAACCCCAGTATGGGGCACGTTGTCACAGGTGACCGGCGCATTTTCAACCGTCTAAATATCATATTTGGAATAAAGTTACGCTGAAATAATAATAATAAAAAAAACATCAATTTGTACGTGTAGAGTTATTCTTCAATATAACGAGGAACAGAACCTGGCAGAATGCCACCAGATTGAGGAAAATAATACAGAGTTAAAAGTGTGACAACCAACCCCGGTCTCCCTATGTGAAAAGGGACTCATTTGATAAAGAGTACTTACACTGCTACTGAGATCTCATTGCGCATTCTGTGAGTGCACACTTTAATGAAACAAACGGCAGCACGGTTTTGTTCTTCCCTAATGCAAAAGTATAGGAAACAGGTTAAAACCCGATTTTTTAAAAATACAACTCAATCAATAGTTTCTCCAGTCACCGATTAGCAACCCTGTTAACCTACCTAATGATGGTAGGTACAGCATTCTAGGATTGATTAGTGCAGACCGGAGTGTGTGACTAACCAGCCGTATAAAACTCTGTCCACCATGTCTGCTTAATTATCTCGTTAAGGGAGGCCTTCATGTTTCACCTGTTATCTAACTTTGCATTTTTATAACTAATGTTACACAAAATATTGTTTCCACACAAGCTCTATGAAGACTCCACTTTTTTTTTTTTTGGCTGTGCGCTGGCAGTCTGTTTGAAGCAGTCACATTCGCATTCGGGGAACGCTGACAAGCAATTACGAGCGACGGTGTTACTGCAATAATTCTTCAGTCTCGGTGCAGGAGGGAGGGTGAAAAGCGCAGCAATTAGAGACACCAACAACAAAAAAACACGAGACGGTGAAGATTGAATTTTAATTGCCGTATGATATGCTTTATTAGGGATGTTTACGTTTCCGCGATGCGCCGACGAGGAGGCAGTAATTAGAACTGCTCTGAAATTAAATCAACTATCGCGGTTTTTAAAAAAAATTGATTTGCCCTCTCAAGTCTCTGTTTTGAAGCATTGAATTGGCATGTCATTTGACAGCGGCTTACTTTGCTTTGATGATCAGTGTCTTTTTTGTATTTTAATGACGCACCTGTCTCCCGGAGACAGAGCTGTTTTAAAATAGGAACGCTGGGGGCTGGGTGTATTTATTTATTTATTTATGAATCTGGGGAAACCATTTACCTCCACGCCCTCCATTACAGTTAGTGCTGCCACTTCATTCCTAGCTGATCCGGAATATTGCACGGCTGTCATCACTTTGATCAACATAACACAGGACCTTCATGTTCAGTGAGCCGCCTGCTAAGGAAGCAGCACTGTATTTCTAATTGCATTCATTGCATGGCAATTTAACTCGTTGGAGTTTCACCATCCATTAACTCTAATTGTTCCCACATTGTTTACAGTCGTGTGGGCAGCTGGTGTCTGCCCACATACCTGCATTTTTCAGTCGCGTCATGGATGATGCCGCCATCGCTTCTACCACATTACTCGGCTTTAAGTGGAATAGTAAAAATGAAATAAAAATATCTAAACGTCCATATTAGTTATGTACTATAGCGTATGCGTTACATATACAATCGTAAAACTAGGTTACATTTATAAAAGTACATGTAGTCTTAGGTAAAGAAGGATGAAAACGATGAGTGGAAGATAAAGCGCTGAACTATATTGAGTTGCTGGGTGCAGCGTGGACGGGGCGTGCCCTGTACTGCAGAGAAGTCTGCTCCGTTATTTAATCCTAACAAGCCTTCCAGCTGAAATAAAACAACATCCGGGGGGGGGGACACATGACAAGTTTCAAGTGTTAGATGAAATGTTTAATGTTTTTCACTGATTGGCACTATCAGGGTCCTTGGCCATATGTTCAAGGGACACTGTTATTGCTAAATGTGTAACTTTTCTGCACCCCTATAACAGGTGGGGTCATAGGTTGACCATGGCTTGAGTTATGGAAGTGGAAAAGGTAAGGAAGCAAATCCTGTTGACATGTTTCCTTGGGCCTTTACCAGTTTTAACACTGTGCAAGAATTGTGTTTTTTGGGATCATGCGGTGTAACCAGCATTTTACATGTTCTGTGTGTTTTTACAGGTATTAGTTGTTTAACTATGAGATTATTTTTGTTGTACTTTTTCTCCTAATCAGCAAATGGCCATTATTGTCTCAATAATTTTTATGGCTTTAAAACTTATCATATGTAATTTGCTTAGTACATTTGTCACAGTAGCTACTTTTTCATAAGGATTCTGTGTGTAATTTATTTATTAAACTGCTTAATGGCACTGCACTCACAAGCACCTCCTTGACGGATCTGAGGAATTGCCATTTCAGATAATGAGTTCTTGTGCCAAACAAAGATTGCCCTCTAATTGCAGACTGAATTTATTTGGAGGAGAAATGTAATTTGTCAAACTAAAAATGGAAAAAACCTGCAATGACAGGTATTCTGTAGGGAGCGAGTAATTAAATAAAATTCATCAGCGCATCTACAAGTAACTCAATTAGATGTATTATTTCAAGCATGGCGAAGGTCATCGCGTGTGTATTGGGGATTTTCCTGGAATGCTCCCTATCCTTGCATGCTAATTCAGGGGGTCCCAGCCTCCTGCCTCGAGGCCACACTGCAGAGCTGCACAAACCCACTCCTCCAGGTTTACCAGAGACCTTCAGCTCCCCAGCCGTACTGCATGTGTTCTGTGAGAAATCATCACACTTCATCGAACTATTCCCAAACTCGTCGCACTTGATCTAGCCATTCTCAAACTCACCACACTTTATCTAGCCACTGATTTAGCCATTTCCAACGAATCCTGCTGATCTCCAGCCCTGCAACACCACAATACACTGTGTGGGTCACCCAGTCTCTCCTCAAGCAGGTTCCCAACTGTTTTTCAATTTTCTTCAAAGTAGGAAAATGTATCAGGTAAATACCTTCTAGCAGTGCAACCATGGAAAGGAAAAAAGACAAAATAATATCTGCTACGGATCTGGACTGGGTTGATGGGAGTTGTCGTCTTTTTTCCTTTCCATGTTTTCACCGCTAGAAGGTGTTTATTTGAGATATATATAATATTTGGGCCACTGTGGATTATGAGAAAACATTTCAGTGAGGGGTTATGAGATCATAAACCACAAGATTACATATTTTCTCAATGCACTGCAGCCCATATGTTATTTTTTTTATATTACATAGGCTTTAATATACTGTGTGTGTGTACACCAGATTTATACCTATAGGCATATGTGTTTATGTAATTATACGCCTCTCATGTACCTGTAGTATCAAGCCCTGATAGTTTTTGCTTGCAGCTCTGAACATGATCAAACAAAGACACTATTGTCATTTAATCGGATAATTCCTTATGAAAAGTATAAAGAGCAGACACCCCCTCCATTTCAGTATGCAAAGAGCTCATTTTTATTAAGCCAGTAAATCGCAACTAATCATCCGAGGGAATCTCACAATCTTGCCCATACTGTATATGAAGTCATTGTAATTATGCTAATTCTGCAGCATATGTATATTTTGCAGGTTTTTAATTATCGCAGTGTTACAGTACCGGTTTAGTGATTCTATACCTAGATTCCAATGTTCTCAGCCAGTCCACCTACAATTTCCAATACCTCTTGCTGCTTCATTGTTGATGCCTAGCAGATGATTGCTAAGTTTGCAGTAGTGAATCCCTTCTTCTGTTTGGCTGAATACCCTGACCCTGACCCCTGAGAGAGTGGGTAGAGAACATGATGAAACCTTGTCACCTGATATTTAATAACCTTTCAGCAAAGAACAAACACGCATGTGGGGGATTATTCTTTTTTTCTAAACATTTTTAGCTATTGTATATGATGTCTTTGTGCTCTTCTCAAGGTAAATGTATTGATGAGAGCCCAGGAAAGACAGCTGCCTCTTCACAAAGGCCTGCTTTCTAAAGGGGAGTTGAAGGCTGCTGTATGGGCTCTGCAGCAGCACACCTGAAGCGACGCTCTGAAAATGCAGTACAATTCTGTAATTAGAGCCCCTTTCCCACTGCCATGCTCTACCTGGCTCGGACCCGGTGTGATGCGGGTTGGCTATGCGATTTCACACTGCTTTATGAAGAAGCAGAGTCGACCTGGGTGACAGAAACAAATACACAAAATGCGTAGCAATGCCCCGGAAGCAGTTTATTACAGATGCGTCCATCCGAGCTTCTCTGGATTGAGTCATTGGCCCAAACGTTCATTAAAGAAAATGTTTCTTCATCCCTGCTGCAATCTGGCTCATGGTGTGTCTCAATCAACAAAAATATGGCCAAACAGAATAAACAGAAATGTTCTTTGCGGAAGTGAAACCTTCACACAGACGTGGCTGTTTGTTACTTCGTTGGCTTATGAATGGCCATCGTGCATTTTGTCTCGCTCAACCTGGGTCAAAGCGCATCGACCCACATCCTGAGGTGGGTCGCTGCTGACCCGGGTATGACCCCGGTACGACCCAGGTACATGGTTTCACACTACGCAGGATTGTCACCCGGGTAGGAGCGTCATTGTGAAAGGGGCTTGAGTACTGTAGGGTATTATATAGTCCTAGCAAAGTTTACTGTGGTATACCATGCATAGTATATAGTACAGCATGTATATAGTGGTATGATATGGTAAAGCACCAATGCAGTCTGAATTGCTTTCCTTCTGCAGATTTTCAGTGTCTTCTCATTGGTTTGAGCGTCTGAACAGTACATATTTATTTATTTATTTATTTATTTATGTATTTATTTATTTCTTAGCAGACGCCCTTATCCAGGACGACTTACAATTTTTACAAGATTTCACATTACTTTTACATACAATTACATTGTTTTTTACAACGCTCCATATCAAGCGCGGGACCCATGCTGGGAATCCAGAGCAGTACTGTGAATGAGAGGGGAGTAAAGAGAGTGCGTCCCACTGAACTATCACTCTTCAGCCTGGCAAGGTAACAGGAAGCTCATTAAACAAACTGGGTCCTGCCAGCCTTGGCTGCAAGTGAGGAATGCATCTCTAGATAATACTAGTGCAGAAAGATGCCTTTACAATGGGCAGCTTTGCCAAATCCAGGTTTTAATATGTGCTTGATTAGCTCCAGTGTATAGGTCTTATTAAACTCGTAGTTCAACCAGGAATGGATCAAACTACTCTGCAATGGGAGTCTCATTTCCATCCCCTGTACCAGTACTTTATATGGATGGGGTTCTCCACTCTCCGCAGTCTTGATGCATACTCAGCAGGTTTCCATGTGCAGACAGTGCTGATTGATCTGAATGCCATCTCTTCTGAAACCAGCTGATGATGCAGCAGAGGTGGGCACCTACTTTAACAATCACAGCTCTGGACAGCTTACAGGCAAGTCCGCAGGCGCCCGGCCAGACTACAGGGGTCGCTGGTGCGCAGTGAGCTGAGAACACCCTGGCCGATCTAAGCCCCCTCCGCCTCCCCGGGGTTACGCTCATCCAATTGTGCACCGCCCCCTGGGAGCTCCCATCCCTGGTCGGCAGTGGAATAGCCGGCGACGTCCAGGATTTAGGGCGCATCCTGCACTTGCGGAGTGCCTTTATCGAATCCGCCACTCCGGAGCCCCCACGATGCGTTGTTTTTAATGCCCAGTCTAATTGTTTCATGTTCTTTCACTGTCTGGAACTCGGTAGACTCTTAATCAGCACAAAACTGCAGTTCTAATGAAGTCGAGATCCAGTTTCCTGGCTTCGTAAACCAGTAGAGAATAATTGGGCTGCGTGGTGCCTCTGGCATGTTGCTGAAAACTACACCTGAATTGCTTTGCTGGTCCTGGTAAGTGATCCAGGGGGGATGGGGTTAAAGTAGAAACCCATGCTCACAGCTTTTAAGCTGTTTTCTGACAATTAACTTAAAATGTGTCTAGCTGTTACTGGGACAAATACATTCTCCTCAATTGAGTCACTCAGGCTTATGCATTTTGAGCTTCTGGAATTCGCCCCCCATTCTGAAACTTTTAAAAGCAGTTTTTAAGTGACTTGCAAGGCTGTAACCTCGTATGCTGCAGTGCAGTGTGTGAGCTCTCTAAACCTCTCTCTGGTAATCGTCCTTGCCGTGCTGCAGTGCAGTGTGTGAGCTCTCTAAACCTCTCTCTGGGAATCGTCCTTGCCGTGCTTCAGTGCAGTGTGTGAGCTCTCTGAACCTCTCTCTGGGAATTGTCCTTGCCGTGCTGCAGTGCAATGTGTGAGCTCTCTCTGCTCAGGGGCTCCTGGCTGTGTGCACCATGTCGGTAGTTATGGAAGATCGTGGAAGAGTGTGCGCTGCACTCACTCATTTATTTGTTCGTGTCTACCTCTCTGTTCACCTGCATATCCATCATCCTTGCATTGTGTACTTTCAGGTGCACCTATCAAATCTGTTTATGTTTGGAGCATGTGTTAGTTGAAACGCCACTCATCATCTCTGTTTTTCTGGGAAAGTTTGGATACGGATCAGTGATGCTTATCTGCTTGTTTTTAATCATTTTTAATGAGCTCATCTCCCTGTTATTCCCCCTCCTAAGCAGCTCAATTAGCACACTGTTCTGTATCCGTGCATCTCCAGTCCTCACCCCCTCGGGTCTTCACAAACTGCTTTTCCTGAAATAAAACTCCTGTACAAGTTTATTTTGTTTTGTATTCAGGACTGAAAATGTGTAAGAGTCCTGCATTCCGGTCTGAATCGAGTACTGATCTGAACCAGCTTGAATTGTGTGGGGCCATCAGCTTTATTTTTTGTTTGTTTTTAGGACCCTCATTCGAAAATGCACTGATCTGCCGTTCCTCTGTGTGCCTGTCTGTCTGTCAGTCACCTTCTACATGATAAACGATTCCGCCCTTGATCTTCACCAAACCTTTATCAAGTGCTTGTTTGCTTCCTGCAGATGTTTCAAATTGCATTTGTTTGTAATCTAATAAGCTCTCGTTTTGGTAACATAATATTTTAACTTTCACGTGGTGCGTTTTATTTTTTTCTACGCGATTACGAGGACCATCTGTATGGGTCAGTGTTATTTTTGGTTGTTTTAGGAGAGTAACACAGAGTCCCTCAACTGAACCCTTTCAACAGAGAGCAGTCCAGCGTAGGTTCCTTGCAGGATGTCTCCTATCCAAGTATTGACTGGGCCATCCCTACTTAGCATCCCTGCTTAGCATGGTGTGGTTGCAGGACCCAGTGCTTGCTGTCCCTTCATGCAGCCGTGGTACTGATTGCGCTGCAGTATGTATAGCACATGACGGGACCAGGAGAATGTGCATTGCTTCTGCTTTTTTATCCTCAGTCTTGGCTATTGTTCCTGCAGTCCCTGGGTTGTCATTAGAGCTGGAACTGCAAGTACACCAGGGAGACTGGTGTGTTTACTTGTGTTACCAGATTTTCAATTTTCCAGTAATATATCCATGCTGTCCAGGTAAAGCAGATAGCGCTGTGTTTTAAGAACATCTCCAACAAAAAAAATGTATGCAGTCCAACATTCATTCAATCAATAGGAAGCAGCTTTACCAGAGGGAGTCTGAAGACAAGCCGAGGAGAGGAAGCAGATGATCAGGGTACATGTTTTATTATCACTGTTCTTCTTTTCATGACATCTATCCAAGCAAACAATACAAATTTACAATGTGGGTTTCCAAAGGGGATACAGGCTTTGGGACGAAATGGACTGCAATACAACACACCACTCCAGGCTTATAGTTCAATCTTGGCTTCAGATTGCTCATATTTTACAATAACTCCTGGCGCTTCCCAGGTGTGTCTTGGGATTAATTCTAGCTGGCCGCTCAGCGCTCCTTCCATGTTGCTCAGTAGTGGTTGTTTTATTTTTATCTACAGCAAATTTAAATTACAATACAGTGTATGTGCTAAAAAAACATTGGACAGCTTGTGTTAAGAAAAAAACCTTTGCCAGATTTCACAGTTCGTTTATATGCTGTACCATAACTAATGTTGTGTGACATACTCACTGACACCTTACAGATGATGCACTTGTACCTTGACCAGACTGCACCCAGCTACCTCCAGACCCTCATCTCTCCCTACACCCCCACTCGACCTCTCCGCTCTGCCTGCACTAGAAGACTGGCTCTACCTCCGCTACGCTCCCCTGCCTCCCGAGCCCGCTCCTTCTCCACCCTTGCTCCGCAGTGGTGGAACGACCTTCCTACAGATGTCAGGACTGCCCAGTCCCTGACCACATTCCGGCGCCTCCTTAAGACTCACCTCTTCAAACAGCACCTATAGAACTCCTCTGTTGTATCCTGGGACACTATCACCCTTCATTTAAATGTGCTTTATTTTGCTCTCATCTGCCCCCTATTTTACTGCATTTAATCCTGTACTTCAGAATATTGTAATCTGCCAAGTGTTTAACCTGTAGTATTTTGTACTTAATCATATCCTTATGTAACTATCACTATTTAATCATATCCTGATGTAACTATCACTATTATCTGCTGTATTACTGAATTGTGGTTTGTCACACTTGAACAAAAATTATTGTATTTCTTGCTTTTATTGTATTACTTGTATTGTAACACTTGAATGTATTTGTATTTGCTTGCGATTGTAAGTCGCCCTGGATAAGGGCGTCTGCTAAGAAATAAATAATAATAATAATAATACTTGTACAGGATAAATATTACAACCTCTAATCCTGTGAAATATAATATAATACAATGCAGATACAGAAGGACAGGAAAAGGGTGATTAAAAGGAAATTAACCAAGCAGGACCTACATTCTCTCATTCTTTAGTGCTTTTGAATTTGAATACAAGTGGGATTTTACGAGCGGTGTTGTTTTGTGCTTCCAGCATGTTTAAGTGCAGTGCTAATGTAAGCCCCTGTTTTAAGGTAATTATCGATGTCTCTTACCTACACTGCTTATCATCCTCTTCAAAGTGGGAACAGTTAGAAAGTTCCAGAATGCAGACCATTTCCTGAGTGAGATGGCAGAGTGGTTATGTGCAAATCCGTCCTCTTAACAATTACATCGGGCTAGCGGTCTGTGACTCTAGTGATAAATAATTGAGGCATGTCACAGAGTCAGTGAATATAACCTTTTCATACCTCTTTAAAGCATCACCTTCAATGATGTTGCATCTCAATCACTTAGTGGTAGGCAAGGAATCTGGTTTTAGAAGGTCAAAGCCTGTGAGCAGGGCTGCTTTTTCATGTTCATCAGCTATTAGTGGAGTCTGGGAGTGTGGGGAGAGAGGGATGATTTCTGAAATGCGCAGCCAAAACTAACTCAACGTTTGTAAAGAGGCGGTGCAGGTGATTTTTAATAAAATAAAATAAGGACAGGCTGTATAATTCCAGTTAATCCTACCTCCTATGAATTACTGTCGCTTTGTGAGAGACACATTTCCCTGCAGATGTTCTGGTAAACATTTGTAATTTTTTTTTTTTTTTAAAGAGCAGCACAAAAAAAAACTTCAGCAGCGCATTCTTCAATACTGCACTTGTGAGAGACGTTGCATGAAGAAACGGAGAGACACTGAAAGCATGTCCGTCAAAGGAAGAGGAGCGATTGGTTAGTAGGAAGGATTCCAAAGCGCAAGGATTCTTCCTCCCAGCTTGTCCGATGACTGATCCATGTCCAGCAATGTGTGGGCAGGCGGACAGTCTCTGTACTCTTTCAGGTTGCTCTCCTGATGATATTCATGTTAAATACAGTCTAAACTGTGATCTTGATAAATGATTTCGTGATCACTCCAGTTAATTGGTCTGGATAAGGGCGTTTTGCTAACCAAATAATTACATTTCAAATAGCAAAGGTGCCCATTAATACAATCCAGGACAATGGCTGGAGCTGTTTGACAAATGCACTCCATTGTACACACTTGATGAAAAGGTCATGCAGTCAATTCTAGACAATGCTGCCCAATAAAGCTACATTTCTACCTCTCGGCATGATGGGTAAGAAAGTGACCCTGTAGGTACTGTAGCAGGATTTGCCTCAATGTCAGCAGTCTGTTTGAATGGCACTTACTTGATTCCATGACTAATTGGAAAACACTGCTTTCTTTGCACGCGTTATGATGAACAAACACCAGTTACTCAGTACCTCATAAACTCTATGTAAAACATATACAGAAACCTGCTGGCTTCATCTAGCCACTCCTCTGGACTTTGTCATCAAGGAGTGAGACTGGTTATGCAAGAGGAAATGGACTTGTAAGTGACGCATTTCTGGTCTAATGTGTGCTGAAATGGATGTGAAGGATTCAGTTTTCAATATAAACTCAATACAACTATGATTCCTGTAAGTTTCCCCTTCCCTACCCTAATGTTCAGAGCTATTTTCTGAATACCTGTTTTTTGTTGTTTTTTTTAGTTTATGAATCATAAATATCTAGTGAAAGTTATGAATAAAGAAGAATTGAATGTAGAGATTTGTGCATTCCTGCAATGGTCTTTCTGTGATGTCATCCTGAACCACAGGGTCACCAGTTTGATCCCCCTCCTCCCCACAGCTCTGATGATTCACTGAGCTGACTGGACTGGGCTGCACTGCTGGGGTTTGGAGTTCTTACACTCCTGCTATCCTTGTAAAAATCACAAAGCAATTAGAAAGGAAAGAAAAAATACAAATGGAAAGCAGTCTTTGTGGTCCTGTCAGCGCCTGTGTAAGTTTACTGCAGTCATGGAAAGAAAAGATCTCTACATTAGTACTAAATAGATTAATTTCTAGTACAGAGTTCTGTTGGATATCCTCAGTACGTGGCATGCTGTCTGAGAAAAAAACACAAAGTATATTTAAGATTTGCTCATTCCTTCCTTCTCTGACTTTATTTCAGAAGAAAAATAACCTACTTGCTGGAAGCAACAAATTAAACGTGGGCAATAACTGCGCTACAATAACCCTTTAGTTGGTGTTTTCCTATTGTAGCTTCAGGCTGATAATATACTAGAGGCAACTATTTGAATATTTCTTAGCAAGTAAATTGTATTCCCTGCTATTAAAAAGTAATTATTTGAACATACATTTCTTCTGCAAGTCAGAGTGATTTTCACAGAAAAGCTTAATACAAAGCAAGTTAGAAACACGCTCGCTGCGTCTTGTTTATTAAAAAAAGGCAAGTGCTTTATCTTTGTGTGACATTTTTATGTCAAAAGCATATAAAACAAATATAATTCAAAAAGTTTAGCACTGTCAGAAGAATATTTTTGTGCTGTATGATGTATTTCAGAAGCTTGTCAGCCAGGTTTACAAATTCGTCTTTTCCAAAGTGGTGCAGATTATAACACCTCACTTTCTTTTTGAATATAATGGATACCGACATAAAATAGGTCCTGTGCCACCCTATTACCCACCCAGCTACCTCCAGTATAGACCTTTGCTTTGGTGTGTTTTCAGCCTGTCCCTCTGTCTGTCTGTCTATCCATTGGGAACAGTAAGCAGTAGAATATTGTTTTGCTTTATGAAGCATCACTATACAGTATCTCACTGCAGCAGCTGATTGTGTGATCGCTCAGCATCATAAGAACTCAGTTCTAACCTGCTTCAACTCTTCTGTAAAAATACCAGGGTCTCTTGAAGATATTCTCACAGCTATCTGTCTTGTGGGGAAGAGCTTTGGGTTGAGACAAGCAGAATAGCAGAACTGGGCAATTAAGAAACCATTCGGATGTAAATAAATGAGGATCGTTAATTCTTTGCTATTCATTGCTCCTAAATGCAAGAGCTGATGGCACTGCAGGATATTCAGAAATATAAAACCCTCGTTAATGCCAGGATCATTAGACAAGAGTGCTGGAGATCACAGCAGGTATCTCTACCAACTGTAGCTGCGTGCTGAAAGTGAGACTGTCCCATTGGTGAAAGGTACAGTGTGTTTTTAATTATCGCAGCATCTCACTCGCTTCAAAAGACATTTTAAAAGTGCTTTCTTATAAGATACAGTATGTAAAGAATGTATATTTAAGAAAATAAGAACATAAGAAACTTTACAAACGAGAGGAGGCCATTTGGCCCATCTTGCTAGTTTGGTTGTTAGTAGATTATTGATCCCAGAATCTCATCAAGCAGCTTCTTGAAGAATCCCAGGGTGTCTGCTTCAACAACATTCCTGGGGACTCCCACAATTCCCTGTGTAAAAAAGTGCCTCCTATTTTCTATTCTGAATGCCCCTTTATTTAATCTCCATTTGTGATCCCTGGTCCTTGTTTCTTTTTTCAGGTCGAAAAAATCCCTTGGGTCGACATTGTCAATACCTTTTAGAATTTTGAATACTCGGATCAGATCGCTGCGTAGTCTTCTTTGTTCAAACTGAACAGATTCAATTATTTTAGCCTGTCTGCATACGACATGCCTTTTAAACCCAGGTAACTGGTAAGTGCAGAAGCGACTGTGTTCAGGCGAATCAGCTCTACCACTTACAGTATCAATATTAGTCTTATTAGTTTCCTATTCCTGTCGTGCTTCTGACATGCAGTTTCTTACAAGTATCTTGAAATTATCTGTAATAAGATGAACAACTATTGATCTGTAATAAGTGAACTGTTCATCTGTAATAAGATGAACATCTATTAATCTGTAATAACTGAACTATTCATATGTAATAACCCCCTTTTGAAGAACATGATGATTTCAAATATTATTCAAAGACATTCTAAATTGACACACGCACACTGACACACGCAACCTGACACGCACATTGACACACACACCCTGACACGCACACTGACACACACACCCTGACACGCACACACTGACACACACACACAGATGTTTCTATAGACAGTGTTTTTTGTCTCTGCAACGTGTGTCTACAGTACAGCCCACACAGAACACAATCCGACCTTCACCTTCAAACACATCGCAAAAAAAGGCTTTTGAAAGCCCAGGGATTTAATAATTACTTTTCAGCTCTTTGAGAAATAATCTGTCAGGGATGGGTATCCTTGGAACAGATAACATGCACATTGTAATGCGCTTGACAGTAATTATTGAGCTTCCAAGGAATGCTGCCATCCTCCAGCATTCAGGCACAACAGTGAGGCAAGTAGCTGTGCCAACATCGCAGGCAGAGTGAATAGGGAGAGTGGGAGCATCGTGATAGAAAGGTCAATGCTGACCACCATCTTTGTTTCAAACTCTGCTTCGCTTTCTCTCTATACTGTTTTGCTGTATCTATGATATTTTGTGACCACGTGGTTTGAGTGGGGTAGAACTGTGTCAGTATATTCCCAGCTTTTTGGATGTGTGTGTCCAAATAATTCTACGTAGGCACAGGCCTGTCTGTAGTAAATAAGATTGTTAAGGTTGCCTCCATTAGTTAGGAATAATGTTACTTGTTTTCTGTGCTGCATTGCATGCTGGGGGTTGTGTGGGAGTGTTGCAGTCAGCCTCTGCTGATGAAGTTTGAAGCAGAGTGCAATTGGTAATGTTAAGGGCATTGGCACAATACTGTAACAACGTCAAATGCTCTGAATTTTATATTTACCAATAAAATAACACCATTCGAAACTCAGAACCCAATAAATCAAAGAGGAACATGGGTAGTGTGATTATTATGCCGCGCTTGTGACAATGCAGTGTAACATGCAGCCCTTCAACAACACTGAGCCTGCCCTTCACTCTTCATTGAGGATGGCTGTACCTCACAGCCTGCAGGACTGTTCTACTTTAAGCTGGGGTGTGGAGTGGGGGGCCTGCAGTGATACAGGGCTGGGATGACTCTGTGGTTCTTCTGTGACGAGGTAATGCAATTCACAAGCTGGGAGGGGCTGGTTACAGTGGAGTGTGGAGTGGGGGGCCTGCAGTGATACAGGACTGGGATGACTCTGTGGTTCTTCCATGGCAAGGTAATGCAATTCACAGTGGAGGTCTTTAGATCCAATCTGGAGGCCTGGTTTCATGCTGATGAAGTCCTCTATTTAACATTGTCACTAGATGTGAGCAGCTTGTTTCTTTGGAGCTGCTGAAAATACACTGATGACCAAGCATGGTTCTTTTAAACCTGCCTTTAGCTGCCCTCCCTGTATATTGAGAGCTGTGTGTGTGTGTGTGTGTGTGTGTGTGTGTGTGTGTGTGTGTGTGTGTGTGTGTGTGTGTGTGTGTGTGTGTGTGTGTGTGTGTGTGTGTGTGTGTGTGTGTGTGTGTGTGAGAAACAGCCTTGCCCTGAAGATGATGGGCCAGCACTGGTTTCAAGGTGGTTTTACAGATCACATGGGTGTGGAGCCGTTTGACCTGTTATCTGAGATTGCATGGTGTTTCTATAAAATAGTCTCTCTAAGAATCCCAATTGCATCCTCTGGCTAACAGTGACAATGTCATTTGAATTGCATGTAAAAGGCACACTCCTAAAGCAGCTTTGTGGGATTGCTATCACATTGCAGCTCGTGTGTGCAGACAGTATTGCCACAGGCACAAAGCGGTTCCCTTCTCATGGGACAGCCCTGCTTGATTTGAACGAGGTTCTCGTTATCTCAAGAGATTTTCAGTGTCTTTGCTGATTTAACACACGTCACATTGATGTAGCACGTTGAGCTCCCCTCAGGTTTCATGACACCAGAACACTTCATATAAAGACAATCAGGTGTATAGATTTCCTTGCAGGCAGAAGGCCTCGAGGGGGGCATTGAACAGGAACTACCTACTGTGGTTTGTTGAATTATTCTGCAAGGCTACATACAGATGCAAATCACAGAGCAACTACCTGTAGTTCACAGCTACCATAAAAAGGCAGCATGCTTTATAAAACACTTGGCACATACTTTATTAATTGCTGGTTATCGTTTTTGTTGGAGCTCAAAAACACCTTTGAATTTTATGTTCCATGTCACACAGGGCATTTTTCATTTAAAGTTGTATTAAACAATAGCATCTAGTCAGGTATAATTGTTACTTAATGAAATGAATATGGGCTAGTTCCAAGCCATCAGGTATAGATATGAGATGCATACTCATGTATGTTTACATGCAGTAATCGGGTTGATAGAGCCGTTGTTGCCCTGCCTGTGCACCATGAAGGAACCCCAGAGATTGACCGTGGGCTGGTGGGGCAGTTCATTCTTTATGTGTGAAGCAGCTATGTAACCAAAAGCAATTTCACTGCGTATGAAGCCGTAACTAGAAATGCCTTTTGTTGAACAGGATGGATCTAGCATATCTGTTTCTTTATTTCATCTCCCTGTGAGGTAGTAAGCATCGAGACGGAGAGGGTGATGAGAGTGCTGTTCTGAAAGAGGCCCCTCATCCACCTTGCTGTCCTGTGATGTGGTGTCAAGCACAGGTCCTGTCTGCTCTGTGGACAGTCCAGTTCCCCTGGCTCTCTAGCCTGGCTACATTACTCTTGAATTGAAGTCTTTAATAGTTTCCCCGATCCCTAGGGACATGCTGAGCAGATTCTCCCTGATTTCAATGTCTTCTTATGATAGATAGACAGAGAGAGAGAGAGAGAGATAGATAGATAGATAGATGGACTTGATCTATTCATTTCTAGTTCAGTCAGGCCTCCACAATGCTTCAAGCAGACACTAAGGGCTCTATTGTGTTTGTTAAATTATCATTGTATTCCTATGTTTAAGATGTTAGCAGCTTGTAATATTTTATTGAAGTGTGTAAAACAAGTTGCTGTATTCAATGAATTCGCTCCCCGAATTGTCTAAAAATGCAAATGCAGCCTCTAAGAAGGGCGTTGCCTGTGTGCAGCATCAAAACCATCCTCATGAAACCAGGCTACAGAATATGAAGGGAATTGTTATTCAGCTCTGCGCGTCGCTTTGAATGGCTACAATCCCAGATCTTACAGCATGCGGTTACCTGTCAGTTTGAATTTACTCCCTAATATGTTACATGGCTGGTGAGCTCCCAGGAGCTGAGGAATGGGGTATGGTGCATGTAGAGCATGTAGAGCATGTAGAGACGTCCCCTCCACCTGGAGATGGGGCAGACTGGAGAGGTCACCTCCACCTGGAGACAGGGGGGGCAGACTGGAGAGGTCATCTCCACCTGGAGACAGGGGAGCAGTGGAGAGGTCACCTCCACCTGGAGACAGGGGAGCAGTGGAGAGGTCACCTCTACCTGGAGACAGAGGAGCAGTGGAGAGGTCACCTCTACCTGGAGACAGGGGGGCAGTGGAGAGGCAATTGGCTTGGGGGCACAGACTGCTTAAACACCAGTCTTTCCTCTTCTGAAGGCCTGGGTTCCCATCGGGTGAAATTCATTTTGCAGTTCAGCTCTTAGAAAAACGCTGCATATTCCAGAATAATTAGCACTGGGCTCCTTCCAGAGGTCTCAAAAGAGTGTCCCTCTCGTCCAGTCCTGTCCAGGGCAGGATTGTTATATAGGAGGTCCTGTTAATTTGAGAGGCCAGTCTGATTGTTGTAGATTAGCTTTCATATATCTCAGTTCCGTCGGCGACGCATTTAATTCCACACCACGTCCAGAAATCACCACGCTGCTTGTGTGTCGGAGCAGTAATTCCTCAGAAGGTGCTCTGTGGGAGTGTATGGTGTGCCCACAGTCAGGCCTGACAGGAGAGTATTCATCACAGAATGGTTTAGCTTGCCCCAGGGAGCCAGCGGGAGCTCTGATGTCACCAAGCACACAAGAATAATGGGATCTGCATAATGCACATTCAATAATTTCCAAATAAGCTGCTGTTGACTGCTTTTACTGTGCATGCACTCTACTGTTTTATTGCCTGATGCGTAGAACCATCTCTAAAGAAATGGGCACTTTCTCCTTATTTACCAATTAACAGAATATAAAAGCACTGTATAAACTGCTGAATAAAACCCCCTAATGGATTTCAGATTTATTGTATGTTATTTAAAATGAATCACAAATCTATTGCTGATGCCATTGGTTCTTTTTTTATCTTACAAAATGTATTTTCTGGTGAAAATGATTTGTTGTTTTTGTTAATCTTCTTTTTCTTCCATTTATAACTTTAAGCAAGTTAAACAAGTGCTCATATGTTCACACGTCGATTTGAAACCCATTTGAAGATAACTTCCTAGACCATTCCTCCAGCACTAGGCCTGTTCATGTTCACTGCAGGACCTGCGTCCGCTTCTGCTCTGTAACTGAGAACACACTGTGCTCCGCTCTAAATGAAAACAATCGCTCTACCTTGAGAAGTTTCATTCTGCTTTCTCGCTTTTCCCCTCGGTGAAGATGGGGTCTCCATGGCAACCATGTGGGCTGTGTTGAACTTGGCAAACGTTCTGAGCTGTTCCTGCACACTGGCTCATTCCGGCACACAGGCTGGAGAGGCGTTGCGCGGTTGAATGGAACCCAGGCGTAGGAAACGTTCTCTGGCACACAGACTGATTTGAGAGTTGTACACCTGCGCGCACACACACACACACACACACAATCTAACCAGTAACCTTGCACACAGCAGGTCATCTCTACATACTCAGCACATGCTCTAGACCAGGTCTAAAAGAATGCACCTTCAGCTTGTCTGCCGAGCGCCAGGCTTCGAAACTGTAGGAATGAGAGTACACCGATACAGATCCATGACCAGCCTGCTCGTTCCAAACAACTGAAAACACAGCTTTCTGAGGACTGAACTCCTTACAGTGGAACAAGTGCAATTTAAAAACAAATGCTCAAATACCTGTAAAGTCAGGATTACAATAAAAATGTTTTAAACTACTTAAAAGTTCAGAGAAATTCATTCCTTCTAACCGAAGATGCACGTACAGTTCTCAGGCAGTCATTTTTATAGGAACTACATTTCCAGTGATTAGGTGTGGAAATAGCCAGTCGTGTTGTGTGTGCCAATGGCTTAGCTGTTCTTGGGGAAGCAATATAAGAAAACTGTGTTGGCTGGATCAACCTTCAGGCGGTGCTGTATCGGTAAATCCAGCGGAATTGACTGCAAATCTGTTTGACCCACTGGTCACCCAGGACAACTTCTCTCTTCTTTGATTTCTATGAGAATGTTTAGATTCATCCAAAGACATGTCATTATTCTGATGGGTTTTTAGCAGAGAAGACTGTCATGTGGGGTTTATTCATACACAGTACAGTGACTTCTGCATGGACCTTAGTTGTTTCGAACTGTTTTTTGTATTATTATTATTATTATTATTATTATTATTATTATTATTATTATTATTATTAGCACTTGCTTTTTTGATTGGCTGTCTGAATGTGTGAGGTGATTCCAACATGGTTAGCTGCATTCGTTCATCTTGTGATTCTGATGCTGCAGTATAGCTGCTTCTCAGACAGATTTGTACCTGGAGCTACTCTGCAGAAATCTCATTGTCACCTATTGAATGAGGTGCACCAGGAGCCGGGATGACTGTGTCACAGGTTCAAGATGGACTCTGTCACTTTAATATCCTCAAGGAGATGAGATGAGAATGAAAACAAACGTCATACATATAAGCAGAGAGGAATACAATTTTAATAAGGAGCTGACTGGGGACTGGGCCGTAGTCATTAAAGGCTGCAAAGAGAGTTCTGGTGGGATCCAGTTTCACTGTTTTTCAGCTGCTTGCATTTGGGATGGAAAGAATTCATAAAGCCAAGTAAATGCTTTCTTCCAAATCCCTGTGTTTCAGTATTCTCTCTGCAGTGTTGAGAAATCCCTGTGTTTCAGTATTTTCTCTGCAATGTTGAGAACTCCCTGTGTTTCAGTATTCTCTCTGCAATGTTGAGAACTCCCTGTGTTTCAGTATTCTCTCTGCAATGTTGAGAACTCCCTGTGTTTCAGTATTCTCTCTGCAGTGTTGAGAAATCCCTGTGTTTCAGTATTTTCTCTGCAATGTTGAGAACTCCCTGTGTTTCAGTATTCTCTCTGCAATGTTGAGAACTCCCTGTGTTTCAGTATTCTCTCTGCAATGTTGAGAACTCCCTGTGTTTCAGTATTCTCTCTGCAATGTTGAGAACTCCCTGTGTTTTCAGTATTTTCTCTGCAGTGTTGAGAACTCCCTGTGTTTCAGTATTCTCTCTGCAATGTTGAGAACTCCCTGAGTTTCAGTATTCTCTCTGCAATGTTGAGAACTCCCTGTGTTTTCAGTATTTTCTCTGCAGTGTTGAGAACTCCCTGTGTTTCAGTATTCTCTCTGCAATGTTGAGAACTCCCTGAGTTTCAATATTCTCTCTGCAATGTTGAGAACTCCCTGTGTTTCAGTATTCTCTCTGCAATGTTGAGAACTCCCTGTGTTTTCAGTATTTTCTCTGCAGTGTTGAGAAATCCCTGTTTGTTGTAACTGTCTAGGGTCTTTGACTACAAACACCAGCGTCGAGTTAATTCAGTAGCCCATATGGCTGCTGGTGAGTGCTGTGCCCTGAGTGTGCTCAATGCTCTTCAAAGGTGTCATTGACAAAACATTTCCTATTTCTTTATTGAATTAGTTTTAGCACCTAATTTAACCAAATCATCAAAGCATCCAATGACGAGACTGAGGCTCCCAGAGGCTCTTTCAAGAGGTTTGCTGCACTTTACAGGTGAGACCTGAAGTGTAAGAAGAGGTCTTCTAAGTGGCAAAATGTATAATTAACTAGCTAGCACCTTGAATTTCACTTCACAGCCAATATTCAGAATTATAAAACAGACTGCCCTCAAGCAATTAGTGAGGCTGCTTTTGGGAGATGGTCATGTTGCATTACACTTACATTTGAATGTATTGCAGTAAATCAGATTTTCTTTTGTAAATTATATATATATATATATATATATATATATAGTTTTTGCGCAAAAGAGCCAACTTCCCAATGTTTTGGTATATTTAACATAACCTTTACAAGAGAAAGTGTGTTTGAAAACAAACAGTGGAGGTTCTTATAGGCTTATATTTTTAAAAATGTCATCATGCATTCATAGAACCCTACCTTTGTTAAAGTATATTGTAGTCGCTGCAGTCCCACTGGTATTTCTGGTCGTGAACAAAACATATAGAGAAAGAAAGCAAGCGTTACACTGGGTCCCATACGTTACTAAGTAAGAAATATGTAGGATTCCAGATGAATAAGCATCCGTATTCATTATTCAAAAAATGTTACCAATTTGGAATTCAGAGGTTTTATCCAGTAGTTTTGTAGCCAGTCATTAGATTAAGCCAATGTGGCAGTGAGGCATTAGTCCTACTCTTCCAGTTTTGTAAAATACTTGTTTTGTTATTGTGAGAGAAAGAAGCATGAATTTTGACTGATGGGAGGAAAACTCGAGGGCAGAGAGATCACCAATTAAACATAAAGCCGGGGAAGCTGGGATGTTAAGGCCCATAATGCAAGATAGGGCATCCAGAATCAAAATTGTTGAATTGGTGGCATGACCAGAGTGCATGGAAATAGTTGTTGGGTACCCCGTTTTGACAGGATAGACGTGTCTCGGCCTCAAAGTCCCATTAGATAGCGTCTCTTTCTTATGTGTTGAGAGTCCCATGCGGTACCTTGTATTGAATACGTTGGATTTTAGAATTGCATTAGAGTGAGGTGGTCTGAAGATTTCTTTCCAGAAATCGATATATTGCCACTGATGTTTAATCTCCCTTGCATGTATCCATTGGAATGCAAATATCCCCACACAATGATCTTAATAGTTTATGCATTTTCGATTCTATATTCTTTTTCTCTGTTGTATTTAACATTCCAGTTGTATTGAGAGTGCACTGAAATGCTGTGCTGGGATCATGTGGGCAGTGACTCTGAGATGTTTCTCCCATTCACAGGACTGCTTGCAAGGTATTTATTTGTGAGCTGCATTTCAAATGCCTGTAAACAAATTACAGCAGCTTTGAAATTGTATTAAAGACATGTACAGAATGAACCTGAATGGCATTTTCAATATCCAACATAGACTCAGACCAAACAGAACTTGTGTCAAAAGTCAGAGAAATATTTAGTCTGGTCCTGTAGCATACAGGGTTTGGTAACACTTTGCATTGTGTCTCTAATTAGTTACTTAGTAAATACATGTGTCCTTGCACATAATTACAATGTCAGTATGCAGAGTTACAATGTGTAAATCTGTTTGCATGATATAACCCTAACCCTAAACCTAACCGTACTGCCGGAGACAGGTGGGACTGCTGGCCCATGAACCCTTGGTGAAGTAGTGCTTAGTATGCAGAACCAAGACCCAGTGTCAGAAACCACCATGCAGCTCGTGACAGTGTGCGTGATTGTGAAAATGGCAGCTGTAGCTGATAACAAGCACAGGGTGCTGCTCTCAGGTCCACACCAGCATGTGCAATGCACTAGAGGCCAGCGCAAGCTACAGTGGGTAGTCAGGGCTGCTGCCTAGGGTTTTGTGCATTTTCTAAGCTAGAAATTGGTATCTGTCTTTATTGCATCCTTAACTGCAAAGGGTAATTTATGAAAGTTGTATTTTTGGTCATGCTAAGAGACATGACAAGATTACAGCTAAAAGCAGACTACCATGTACAGTAATGTTGCGCACTGACATTCTGCACTGCTAGATGATATTTGGGGTGCCTCTGCATTTGTGGTACGGCACTTTCATTAAATCCCTTTGCATGCATTTGAAGATGGAGCGTTTTATCTATTCAGGGATACTCAAATATTTAGTGAACAAGGGTTTGAGTGTGGTGAAATGGACAATTCCCACCCCATCCCCAGTGATTCGGCATGTATTCAGCTGTGAAATCAGTCCTGTGACTGAAACAGCTCTAGTTCCCTAATTTATTCAAAATTTATGTGGCTATATATATATATATATATATAAATAATTAGCTGCAGCCAAACTTCCCAGTGCTGAATCACTGGCAGGGCATGAGCAAGTGTGTGCTCTCAGTGTTGGTGTGTGTGTGTGTGTGTGTGTGTGTGTGTGTGTGTGTGTGTGCTCTCACACTGAGAGCAGTGGAGCTCAGAGAGAGAGAGAGAGATTTTCATTCCAGTACTTTGCCGGCAGTGATCATCACATCATCACGGTAGAGAGGTGAAGCCTGCTTTTATGCTCTTATTCTCCTCCTGTGCTTTGCTGTGCTCCAGTACTTTGTTCATTTAGGTAGAGGGGGGGCGCACGAGGCGGTCCAGGAGACTGTATATGTTTCTCGTGTTTTTTTATTTATTTTTTTTCTCCTGTGCTTCGCAATACCAATAATAAAAATGCAACACGCTGCTGCTAGTACATTACTTCAGAGGTCCGTCCACACCTGGAGTGATGTCTCATACCATTCTGGAAACTGTATCTGAATATTTCATTTCAGATGTATTTATGTAACCAGGATAGAACCCTTGAGATGTCCATCTCATTTACAAGGGGGTCTTGGGCTGCAGCTAATGGAACCGTGGTGCAGTCTAGACTAAATATACTGCCAATATTGGACTATTGCATGTTAAAAGAAGGGGACAAAGTGAAAAGATAAACTACATGTATATGCAGCTGGGCATACTTCCTTTTAATCCCCCCACCCAAGAAAGCTACAATTTAGAAATTAGGAACAAAAAGTATTTTTCGTTTATGTAAAACAAACTGAAATCCTGATTCAGCTTGAATGCATTCTGAAACTTGCATTTCCAAAAGATGCATACATCTTGTGTTGTGATTGGCAGGGCAGCTTTCCAGAAACACTGTTGCAAGGACAGTACAAGGACACATGATTCTGCTGCATATATATATATATATAGAGGGGGGCTCAGGCAGATGAGGGGGCTCAACCCAACATGGCTTACATGTAGCTTGTTATTGGTTGCCTGGACTGGACTGGATTTTCCTTGGCCTTTGTGATTCTGCTTAATGAGTTGGTTAATTGATTCGCTTAAAACGTTCCTCTGGGATAACACCTGGATACCAAACCAAGCGCCTTTTACTTAGTGCTGCTAGGTTTGGTTTATCAGGTGAATTCCACAGCCACTCTCTCTCTCTCTCTCTCTCTCTCTCTCTCTGCTAGTACCACTCGCTGTGCAATGTAATGCTGTTTGTGTTGTGGAAAGATGAATGTTTTATCTATAGCTCATTAACTGCATTCTTTTTTTGTTGTTCTTGCTATCGCTTGTATAACTGGCAGTGTAGTTTATTCATTAGTCTGGGCTTTAGAAATATTTTCTGCAGCAGGCAAGTTCTCATTTAAGCCTGACGTTACACTTTTTTAAGTACATTAAACCTCACCCAAATATAGACATCTCCAGGCAAACGTCTCCGTTACGAATGTGTTTGTTATTTGTTTTGTTATTGATTGGTTTATGTGCAGTATGAACAGCACAGTCCAACCCTCAGGAGAGATTGATTAGTATTTCAAGTCTTGTCATCAAGTGATTTGCAGCAGGATGTTTTGCATTGACAGGGAGTAATGGGTAGCCTTAACTTTCTAAATAGTGAATTAATGTCAGCACTGTATTCAGATGCTGGTAGTGACCGGGCTCTTTTCATACACTGGCGGTCAGTGATTTGTGATTGGTATGTTTTTGTTCTCATTATGATGCCAACAATCAAGTCTGTTGAGATTGCTGTGTTATACTGAGCTTGTACGGTGTCCTCATTTAAATGTATCTCATTAATGAAACGTTTAATAGTATTGATATTGCATGTTATGAGTTATACTGATAAGATGCAGTAGCATATCATAAGTCACTGTCACAACACACTTTTTATTTATTTATTTATTTTTTTAAATCCGGAATGGTTCAGTGTTTGCACTCGATACTAGCCTATAACATAACCTGGATTTTTAAATTAGTTGTGTTTGTTTGTTTGTTTGTTTGTTAAAAAGCCCACAAATGCAGCAGCTCTTATTTTTTGTGTCTGCTATTGAGCGTGGTGGGCATCCTAGACAGAAGAATATTGTATTTTTCTTTCTTGTTCGACTGGTTCCTCATTCCACATCTTGCTGGCAGGAGAACCTCCCTCTCTAGTGGAGTAATGGATCTCTCTGTTTAATGCACTCCTGTGACTGGGAGTCTTTAGATTGCTTTTGCTCCAGTGATATTGGATATTTGAGAGCTGCACAGTGGGGGTCCCTCTCGGAGAGAGTCTGTTTTTTCCCCTCTCTCCTGCCCACAGACAGAGAGACCAATAGCCCAGTTTCTGAGGAAGGTATAACTACCTGCTGTGCAGGAATAGGATTGACCATTGCTTCCCTCCTTCAGCTTGTCCTTCTAATCCAGGGAATAAACAGGCGCTGGCATCAACTGCAAATGAAAACCAACAAATAAAACAAACACACCTACAGAGCTTCTTCAGGCACGAGAACAACGAGAAGTCTGGATGGGTTCTAGTGAGTACCAGCGTAACCAGTGCCCATGCTCCAGTACACAGTAAGTACTAGTATGTAGTTTAGATGCATACAGAGGCTCTGGCTCCAGCGTGACAGTACAATGTTGTTTTTGTGTAACAACTTTCTAGCTTGCTACACTGTAGTCATGTCTGTTGAAAAAGTCAATGGGACTGAAAGGAGCGACGTGGGCTGAATTATCTACAGGATAATTCCTTTGTTCAGCCGATAGACTGACTTCAAGGCAGACCCTCCATCTCCTGGCAAACAGAGCATGCAGTGAAATGGCAGCTCCCTGAGGGGTCCTTACTGCCTCCCAATCACACGGGCCCCCTACCCATCCTGCCTGTGGGGTCCATACTGTCTCTCAATCACACAGGCCCCCTGACCATCCTGCCTGTGGGGTCCTTACTGCCTCCCAATCACACGGGCCCCTGCCCATCCTGCCTACAGGGTCCTTACTGCCTCCCAATCACACGGGCCCCTGCCCATCCTGCCTGTGGGGTCCTTACTGCCTCCCAATCACACGGGCCCCCAGCCCATCCTGCCTGTGGGGTCCTTACTGCCTCCCAATCACACGGGCCCCTGCCCATCCTGCCTACAGGGTCCTTACTGCCTCACAATCACATGGGCCCCCTGCCCATCCTGCCGACCAGGGTCCTTACTGCCTCCCAATCACATGGGCCCCCTGCCCATCCTGCCGACCAGGGTCCTTACTGCCTCCCAATCATATGGGCCCCCAGCCCATCCTGCTGACCAGGGTCCTTACTGCCTCCCAATCACACGGGCCCCCTGCCCATCCTGCCGACCAGGGTCCTTACTGCCTCCCAATCACACGGGCCCCCTGCCTATCCTGCCGACCAGGGTCCTTACTGCCTCCCAATCACACGGTCCCCCTGCCCTTCCTGCCTACAGGGTCCTTACTGCCTCCCAATCACACGGGCCCCCTGCCTATCCTGCCGACCAGGGTCCTTACTGCCTCCCAATCACACGGGCCCCCTGCCCATCCTGCTTGCGGGGTCCTTACTGCCTCCCAATCATATGGGCCCCCTGCCCATCCTGCCTACAGGGTCCTTACTGCCTCCCAATCACACGGGCCCCCTGCCCATCCTGCCTACAGAGTCCTTACTGCCTCCCAATCACAAAGACCCCCTGCCCATCCTGCTTGCGGGGCCAGGGCAAAGCCTTTTTCATTGTGCAAGGATTTCCCAATGCGTTCTTGAATTGAGTAATATGGGCATTCTCTCTCTCATAGATGTATCCTTATAAACTTAAAGAGCTTGATGACTACAAACAGGTGCTGACTTAAAGGTCATTTTCCTCATACTTGTGCAATGGGGTCATTTGTTATTCAAGGGAAATCAAATGCCGATTTTTCTTTGCTGTAGTCTGGGGAGAAATGGCAATAATAGAGCAAAAACAATGTGTTCCACTAAATCAAAAGATATGAGCTGCAGTATATATTGTTACTTTTTTCGTCTCTTTTCAGTGCATACTTGGTCAGCATTTGCTGCAGTGCAAACTGTGCAAGGTGAGTGTAGAGTGGGTGGAAGTTGTGTGGAAGGTGGGTGTAGAGTGCGTGGAAGGTGGGTGTAGAGTAGATGGAAGGTGGGTGTAGAGTAGATGGAAGGTGGGTATAGAGTTTGTGGAAGGTGGGTGTAGATTGGATGGAAGGTGGGTGTAGAGTGGATGGAAGGTGGGTAGAAGGTGGGTGTAGAGTGGATGGAAGGTGGGTGTAGAGTGGATGGAAGGTGGGTGTAGAGTAGATGGAAGGTGGGTGTAGAGTTTGTGGAAGGTGGGTGTAGATTGGATGAAAGGTGGGTAGAAGGTGGGTGTAGAGTGTGTGGAAGGTGGGTGTAGAGTGTGTGGAAGGTGGGTGTAGAGTGTGTGGAAGGTGGGTGTAGAGTGGGTGGAAGGTGGGTGTAGAGTGGATGGAAGGTGGGTAGAAGGTGGGTTTAGAGTAGATGGAAGGTGGATGGAAGGTGGGTGTAGAGTGTGTGGAAGGTGGGTGTAGAGGGTGTGGAAGGTGGGTGTAGATTGGATGGAAGGTGGGTAGAAGGTGGGTTTAGAGTAGATGGAAGGTGGATGGAAGGTGGGTGTAGAGTGGATGGAAGGTGGGTGTAGAGTGTGTGGAAGGTGGGTGTAGAGTGTGTGGAAGGTGGGTGTAGAATGGATGGAAGGTGTGTGAAAGGTGGGTGAGCTGAAGACCTCCTTGCTTCGGCGCGGTCAGTGATGTCCCCAGTGGAACGGACATACTTACAGTGTTTCAGATTTGATCCTGTTTTTGATGACAGACAAGGCGTTTCCTCAGCTCCGCTACGGCCGTTTCATACAGATTTAGTTCTAGGATGCTGTGTCTCATCTCAAATAATCTGAGAGCCTCTTCAGCAACCTTGCCATGCTGTCAGGGGGAGTGAATCCCACAGAATCTGCTTGCCAAGTCCCTCTGTGAGGTTGTGTCATGTGAAAGACAAAAGAGAATAGATGTAGTTTGGCTTGATTGCTTTGTAGAGCACTCCTGTTGCTTCATACTGATCTGAAATTCAGCTGCAGTCCTCCTTTTGAAACGGAAGCCCGAGAGCAGTCAGTCATGTCAGTTGAGGGCCTGGTATCTGACATTCATCGTCTGTGTGTACACATGTTTTAAACATATATTAGAAAGGCTCTTTCTTACAGGTTTGTACCTGGGCTTGTGCTGTAGATAGTAGCCCTGAGCCTGGCTTAACTAGATCTTTTCACTTTTACTGGGGGATGTACAGCAACACAAATCTCTTGATTACAAAGCTATTTGATTTTTGTATGTCTGATAGACAAACTTGCCTTTATTGCCCTTCTCGATCAGGCTTTATTGTTGGGTGTTGTTATCCAGTGACTGGAAATCATGAAAGATGCCGCATGTGAGCGACCTACAGTACCAGCAAAGCTAAAGAAGATGAGTATATAGAATAAACACGTGAGTGCTGAGCTTTGAAAGAGAGAGCTCTGTCTCTCAGTCTCAAGGCAAGCTGTCAAAGCTGTGACTGGAGCGCGCAAAAAAATGGGCAACCCCGCAAACATCTTCTTACCCAGGCAGGGGAGCCAGTATGGGGGTCTTCATTTTTGGTTCCCTGCCTTGGTCCTCTTAAGCCAAACATTGTTAATAGTCAATTCAGTGAAAGACTGTGGGAGGTTCAGTTTTACTTTGCAGCCCTGTCACCTGAAAGCGCACTGTGTTTGGTCCTGCACACTCTTTGCAGCCCTGTCACCTGAAAGCGCACTGTGTTTGGTCCTGCACACTCTTTGCAGCCCTGTCACCTGAAAGCGCACTGTGTTTGGTCCTGCACGCTCTTTGCAGCCCTCAGCTGAAAGCGCTCTGTGTTTGGTCCTGCACGCTCTTTGCAGCCCTGTCACCTGAAAGCGCACTGTGTTTGGTCCTACACGCTCTTTGCAGCCCTCAGCTGAAAGCGCACTGTGTTTGGCCCTGCACGCTCTTTGCAGCCCTGTCACCTGAAAGCACACTGTGTTTGGTACTGCACGCTCTTTGAGGTATTTCATATTAATGGCTTAAGGAGATTTGGGAGGCCTCCGTGTTGCTGTGGCTGCGGTTGTGTACTCCTCTTTTTCAGAAGGCCTCCTCAGGTTTTGGCTGATGTTCTGAATGCAGGAGCTTTTTGCCACTCAGTCGAACACACCGCAGAACTGAGCTGTAGCAGATTACATTAGAGGGTGTCCTTTTATTATTGGAAATGATTTCAGATTGCTTTGACACAGCCAGCCTGGCAGATATACCCTCCCCCTCCTTCCATCCTCAAGAGTTTCCGTGATTGATTTATTGGTATTGCTTTTAATTGCTGCTCTTTCGCATGCTGTGCATTTAATAGATCACAATGCCCTTTGCTGGTTCATTTACCATGTTTTGCTGACCACATGGCCTTTTTCTAGCAAGCCGGCTATCGCTAATGGGTGTTGCTCCAGTGCTGGTCATTGAGAGGTCAGAACATTTTACAGTCTAAACAGAACTTGTGATCCGTGGCGAGTCGTGTGGGCTCTGGTAAGTGTGCTGCTTCAGCCTGCACAGGAAAGGTTCTTTATGTGCAAGGAGAGTCTTGCCACCTGGCCAGGTTTTGCCTCTGACAGCTAATCGGCAGAATTAATACAGTTTGTGGAGCTGTGGTTGTGATTTGCTCATTTCTAACTGATTTATTGTAATCCTGCTACAGCTGCACAGCTACTGTGCAGGTGTGCCTGCTGAAATCTGTTTCAAATAAAGAAAACAACTTTGAAGGACTCTTACGGGCTGGTTGATTAAACAAGGCAAGATAAGGCCTTGGTGAATAAGTCCAGTTTCTGAAAATAAAATGCAGGCTTACTGTTTTCCCATCAGGTTCAATTGTCTCCTTTTTTAATTAAAACTGTCACAACATTCACTGGAAATGAAGCTGTCAAAATCAGCAGTGCCAGAATGCTCCAAGGAGGATTCATGTTCTTTCAAGTGATTATTACTATGATTCACTTTCAAATAATTCCAGTGCATTACCTCCTATTCCTGTGCTGTTCCATTTTAATTCATTTATCCCTTTGTGCCCATTTTGTATCTTAGAAAAACCATTACAGAATAACAAAAAAAGATTTCTTATACCCAAGTGCAATCCTATGAAGCTCTGTAAAAAGCCATATGAATTTGCAGCCATTATTTGAAAGTGTTACCAGTATAATTATTGCTATTATTAATATTACTATTGTTATTATTAGTGCTATTGTGACTTATTATTATGATGATGATTGATATTCATTGCTCGAGCCTTCATGGTGCCTGTCCTTTAATCATCACATGAGAGGAGCGCTCATTTTGCACTGACACAATATCACAATGCGTTTTCTATCCCTTTGTTTTCGCTTGCTGTGTCACTGATCAATAGACCGAAATGTCATGACTCCATCACGGCTACAAAGTGTGATTGTACAGACTGTCGCGGCCCAGTGGAGCCTATCTGTTCTATCTCAGGCTCCCACAAATGTCACAATGGGAACGAGACAAACCCAACATATGTGAGCCTTCCTGTCAGATGAGCAGTGGCTCTAAAGGAGGGTCATGCTGGTATCGCTGCTCCCTCATGCCTGATTTGGTGTGCAGAGCCTGCTCTAGAAATGAAAGAGCCCCAGGGCCACTGCTGACTGTGGCATCAGCTGGTGACATTACTGCATTACTTAGCACGGTCCAGTTGGTGTGCTCTGATCTTCTTGCTACCATCAGAGACAGTGAAACGGCCCAACTGGGAGTCAAGGAAATCTATTTGCTCTAGTTTGGTGTTGGTTGCTGTACAGGGTTTATATAAGGGTGTGGATTACATTCTCTGACTCATTTAAAGCTTCATAGTACCTGTTACCTTTGATTCATACTTTCATACCCTAAAGGTTATGGCAACACTTTAGTGTTCTTATTACACTGCAATTGCACATTGTAGTTACTGTGTAATTACAGTAACTACACAACCACATGTGTGAATGCAGTGTTAGTAAAATGTTATTTTTGTAATTACTGTCTTACTACAGTCTAATTAAGAGATACTATGTAAAGTATATTTTAATACATAAAATGTGTTTGAAGAATGTTCTAAGTTTCAGCTTCCATTCTAAAGCAAGGACTCGTTTGAAATACTGGATTATATGAGGAGCTCCTGCGTGCTCAGCATCTCAGACAACATGTTGTGAACAGTGGGAGTGGCAGCAGATAGAAATAAAGGCTCAAATCTGTTTTTCACTTCAGCTTCTTTGGAAATCTGTGCTTGTCTTCTGGGGCACACTTTCACATTGAAACGATGTGGGTTATTTATCCCATTGCATGTCTGTGTTTCAAGGCGGCGGGTTTCAAAGATCTGTTGTAACTCAGTTGCTCTTATTTATTATGATTCATGGTTATGACCCTAAATTGACACTTCACAGTTTTGCAGTGCAGTGTGTGACTGGGGCACCAATACCTGTCATTTCATAAGAATAACAAATTAGAACTAATGGGAGTTGCTAAATTGATTTGTGTACTGAAATGTAGACGTTTCATAACGGCAATGCTCCCTGGGACTCCACATATACTGAGGTCCTATCAGGTCCTTGTTATTATAGACCCGAAGGTGGCAGAATCTGACTGGAGCTGCCACCTGATGGAACTATATTTGTATCTTTAAATAACTTCATGACATTAAAGTGTGATTCAGCAGCACCATTCATTCATTTGCATTTGATGCCGTTTATCAGTTTAGATAAGGTTGGATTAGATCCACCAGGTTTCCTGTACAGGTCTGTTTTAGTAACATACCATTTTAGTGTCAGCCTGCTCTTTTAATTAAGAGGATGCGTTGAGGTTACAAAGAGAAGAGCAATCTGTTAGCAGGTGAGATTCTTCAGACGTCTGTGTCGATTTTGTTCCTCAGTCTGAAATGAATGATTTGACCTTTGTGTATTTTTATGCTGCTTATGGGTCTGATCGGTGAGCAGGAGCATCCTGAAATAATTCAAAAGACAGTGCCAGTGCGGCATTATTATTATTATTATTATTTATTTCTTAGCAGACGCCCTTATCCAGGGCGACTTACAATTGTTACAAGATATCACATTATTTTTACATACAATTACACTATTTTTTACACATTATTTTTACATACAATTACCCATTTATACAGTTGGGTTTTTACTGGAGCAATCTAGGTAAAGTACCTTGCTCAAGGGTACAACAGCAGTGTCCCCGACTGGGGATTGAACCCTCGACCCTCCGGTCAATAGTCCAGAGCCCTAACCACTACTCCACATCATGGGCCTCAGCTTTTCCACTAGTGTGGGGAAGGACATCATTGACATTTCCACTTGTTTGAAAACACTGCAGTGATCAGACAGGAAAAACACATGGCATTCTGCTTGAGTATCGGGGCACTGCATTTCTGCTTGAGATTTAATAAACCATTCCCTCAGCAGACTGAAAACAAACCTGGGTAGCTTTTGTCTTTTTCTCTGTCTCAACCAAATCGTGAAAATGTCAAGCTTGCCTGCTAATTAAGGCTGTGTTTTGGAAAGGGCTTGTACCATTAGCTCTGGCCATGGCTCAATTTCAGGGGGGACCAAGCGCAATGCGAGTTTCAGTAAATCAACGCTGCTCTGTGCCAGCGTTATTTAATCTTTCTTCATGTAGTGCTTCTCGTCTTATTTAATCAAAGGCAGCTGTCTTAAAAACCAACTCAATTTTATTCAAAAGTCCTGTCCCCGTCATGTAAAACATTAATGCTTTGTGGAAAGTGTTTATTTTCATCAATTCTAAGAAACAGAAAGGTATAACGCTGTGCAGATCAAATCAAACTCTGAGATGTTCTATGTAGTGGTGAGCTGTATAAAGTAATTAGGTCAGCCTTAATATTGGATCTGCTTCCCAAGCTGCCTAGAAACAGGAATGCAGATGCAGACTTTGACTTGACGAGGGTGGCGTAAAAATACATTAAAATTAAAAATGTGCTTGATGAAATAAACATTTAATAACATGTGTCTATCTGCTTGTGACAGAAAGCGAATGAATCCGAATCAACAATCTCCGTCTCGACCTGTGAGGGAACTGCAGGCCTTGCACTGAATGGCTGGGCAGTTCATTACCGGGGCAGTCGGAAGCCAGCCATTCAGGAAAGGGGCGGAGTCACGGTACCAGTATGGTAAGCAAAGTGTCAGTCATGAATTGGAGGAGACTTGACTGAACTAGCAGTCGGAGGGGGCGGGGCTCAGGGTTCTTTAAGGGGATGTGATGTCGTAATTGGTTCCTTTGTTGTGGTTAATAGGGGGAAACGAGGACGGTGGAAACGTGAGTGGAGTGTTTTCCTATTTGATGAACTGTCTGTGTGTTTTGTCAGACAGCTAGTACAAAGCCGGGAGCTGCAGCACGAAGCCAGTGCTAAGCCTGGACCTGTATGTGTGTGTATATATATATATATATATATATATACATACATATATATACACACCACCACTGCTGAGAGCACCGCACCTGCACAAAGAGCATCGACAGACTGGGGTTTTGTGTCTGTGTTGCGCATTTGTGTTTGTCTTATTATTTCGGGACTGCAGCCCTTTTTGTTTATGCTGGCAATACCCATTGTTGGGTAGAGCCAGCCTTATTATTTAAAGGTCTCAAACCGGGGAAAAAGAAAGATTAAAAGTACTGTTTGAACCGTAACTTTGTGTCTGTCGTTGTTGAAGCACCTACATCACCTGTACCCCTGAGCACTGCAAACCACTTGTTCACACTGCTCCACAAAAATCCAAGGGATTCTGTGCTCAAATAATGTAGTAAATAAAATCAGCACCTCAACTAAGGCATCAAGCTTTGATCCGAAGCCTTACACTGCAGGAGCAGACTTCCAAGAGTGCACAGGCCCTGGAATCATTTTTGTTTTGTGCAGGTCTTTGTTAATAACACTAGCCCCTATAATCCCTTATAACAGTTTCCCATAGTAAAAGCATGGCAAACTGTGCATCAAAGCACAGTGAAAGCATAGTAAAGGATAGGTAAGCATTGTGAAGAAGAGCAAGGTATGGTAAAGCATGTTCATAAACATGCCAAACCAGGGTACACTGGTAAATGCCTAGTGTAGCCATGGGAAAAGCATGGGAAACCTGCTAAAATACCATCCAAAATACTGTGGTAAACCTTTCTAAAGGATACTTCATGAGTGACAATAGAGAGTGTTATGATGTGATTATGATCACACCATTGCGTTGGAGTTAATAATATTAGCTGTAACTTGTGTGCCAGAATGCTTATTCAATGGCCTTCACATTTTGTATGTATTTCACCATAATGAGGAGTCTTTGTGACAAGGAGGAGACCGCTCAGCCACAGCTGCAGCACCGGGGGGACTGACTCATACTCTCACTGTCTCTACACTCCAGCCATGCGAGGCTGCCTGTGTGCTGCAGTACAAGCTTCATTAGTGATCCAAAGGAAGAAAGAAAGCTGGGAATGCGAGCTCAGCCTCGTCAATTAAAGCAGCGCTCTGAACGCTTTGTCAAATAAAACGCGGCAGGATTTCAAAGCCCGGTTCATTCTACTAGCGAGCTGCTGCTCTGCTGTCTGTCAGCAAGTTGGTTTCGCATGTTTCTAGATATTGAAGAGGGCAGGTTTTGAAATGCTTGAACTGTTCAATTATTGTGTCTCTTGTTTATTCTGAGAATGTAAAGGATGTGCTTTACCACAGTTACAGATTTTTACCAGGCTCCCTCACTGCCTGTGATTTACCGTGCTGTTGGTGTAACACAGTAAATGGTTCAAAGCCTTGGATGTTTGCACTCTTCCCATCTCAATTAACACAGGATTAATGAGCAAACTTTTGAACCCCTCCCTTTGCAGGCTTCGTGACAATGCTGGACAATGTTCTCCCCTTTAACATTTGGATCTGTACTTGAAATCTGACTCACAGCTCACTCAAGGGCAGATGCCCACATTGGCATAGCGGCAAGTCTCCCAGACACTTCCCAATGGGAACACACATTAAAAATTGAAATATATAGAATGCATAATACATTTTGTAGATAAGGTACAGTAGGTTCAAGTGAAAAGGAAAATGTGTGATTGACTGGGATCATGGACAGTGGGTGATTGACTGGGATCATGGACTGTGGGTGATTGACTGGGGTCATGGACTGTGGGTGATTGACTGGGGTCATGGACAGTGGGTGATTGACTGGGGTCATGGACTGTGGGTGATTGACTGGGATCATGGACAGTGGGTGATTGACTGGGATCATGGACTTTGGGTGATTGACTGGGATCATGGACAGTGGGTGATTGACTGGGATCATGGACAGTGGGTGATTGACTGGGATCATGGACAATGGGTGATTGACTGGGATCATGGACAGTGGGTGATTGACTGGGATCATGGACAGTGGGTGATTGACTGGGATCATGGACTGTGGGTGATTGACTGGCGTCATGGACTGTGGGTGATTGACTGGGGTCATGGACAGTGGGTGATTGACTGGGATCATGGACTGTGGGTGATTGACTGGGGTCATAGACAATGGGTGATTGACTGGGGTCATGGACAGTGAGTGATTGACTGGGGTCATGGACTGTGGGTGATTGACTGGGATCATGGACTGTGGGTGATTGACTGGGATCATGGACTGTGGGTGATTGACTGGGATCATGGACTGTGGGTGATTGACTGGGGTCATGGACTGTGGGTGATTGACTGGGATCATGGACAATGGGTGATTGACTGGGGTCATGGACTGTGGGTGATTGACTGGGGTCATGGAGAATGTGCCCAGGCTGGTTTAATGCATGGCTTTCTGCCTGTGAAGTGCCTTTTGCAGAGTCCTTACTCTACTCTACTGAAGGACTCCTGAATCTAAAATAATCCACTAATCTGAGATCAAATGGATTTCTGTTTCCTTCTTGTAGCACACTGTGTAGATAACTATTTAATTATCATGAATGTCAAGTGAACTTTGAATCTTGCTTTTTTAAGATACACTTCTTATTTCATAATCCCCACAGCTCAGTATGAATAACGCTTTTCAGAACAAGAAAGCGGTTGGTATGGTGTATGAGGCTCTAAGAAATGAGTCTGCCTGAGGAAAATACATGAATGGCCTTCCATTCAGAGCTCAGGTCACCTGTATAATGTGTTAAGTCAGGAGTTGCCAACGGACATGACAGAAACAAATACAAGTGGAAGATAAAGCTGCCGCTACATGTAGTATGAATATAGCGCTGCCCAATACACTTTTGTGTTGTATTTCCAGATCAGTTGTGGTTCAAATGATTGTTCTGTGTCTGCAAATCAAAAAGACTGCATTAGATGGGGCTTTTGGGTTGTGCAATTTCATGCTCTTCAAAAATCCCTGTATGCTAGTCTTTTACCTCCACGTAATTACAAGAAAGAAGAACACAGCGGAGAAGGAACACGAGGGAGATTGAGAAGGTGCAGATCTGCAATAAAACCCCTAGCACACAATACCAGGAGGCAGCCATATTGAGACCCGGATGAGGGATTAAATGAGAAAAACTATCGGGGAGGGGGGTGACAGGAACTAACGATCATGTGGGGGTCTGGAGACAGGAGGAGCAGCACAGGCTCGAACCGTAAATTAAAGCCATTATTAAAAAGGCAACGGCGATCATAAATAAAGCAGATTGCTTACTCATCACGATACGGCTGTTTCTGGAGCAAACAAAACGAGGAAAAAAAAGCAGAAAGCAATTTTTCAGTGGTAAAGTATCTTTAAGAGACCTTCCAGGCCTCCTGAAAGCACTGCTGGGAGAGCTGGCAATGGCTCTGACGATTGGTGCCTGCAAATCACCTGCAGATCTTGCACTGAGGGCCTGGGAGATCCGACCTGCCTCATCCTGACTGGAGATGCTCATTAGCTGGAGTGAAACCCAGTTATTGTGCCTATTTACACAGGCCCTCTGGATGAAGGACGCCGTGTATATGTATGTATGTGTGTGTGTGTGTATATATATATATATATATATATATATATATATATATTCTGTGTGTATATGTATGTATGTGTGTGTGTGTGTGTGTGTGTGTGTATATATATATATAATATATACACACTGTATATATATATAATGGAATTGGTAGCATAATCAGATTGAAAAGTTTTAATGAAATGCACAATGATCCTTCTTTACCCTTCGGAGGGCATGTTGTTGTAATCTTGAGAAATTGTATGTTTTGTATGTTGACAGCTTGACACGAGAAGCAATATAAAGATTTAATTTCAACTTTCCGAATAGGCAAGTAATATTGTCATTCATGTTGTAATGTAATGTAATGTAATCACTCCCCAGTCTTGAGTGCCAGTCCTCAGATACACCAGTGAGGACAGCAGTAGATTCACAGGAGCTCCCAGGAGACCGGAGATGATGATTCTGGGGCTCCAGGAGGACTCAGAGAGGGCTGCTGTTTGAATTTTGCATGTGGTCATTCCTAGTGCTACTTGTGTCTTGTTCATATTTTAATAATATTTCCTTACTCTGCTTCGTTGGTCTGTTTTTCTGAGCAGCAATAAATACTAATATTCTTGTCTTTGCTGTCATTCTTGCTATTGATTCTCTGTGGGGTTGTCATGGAGATTAATGAGAGATTTCTGGGGTCAATTCTTACTAATTCTTTTACAGCACAAAACCCAAGAGTGGCATACAGTATCTGGCATAATAAGACATGAGGCTGCAGTGTCAGAGTTACCAAGTTACCAAGGTCTAATTCTTTACAGCTTTGTTACAGAACAGAGTTCTAGATATTGTGCATCTCATTATTGTGTGTGTGTTTTTTTTTTTTTATCAGCTTGAAAAACAGATTTCAATGTGACCTCCCAGCCTGCAGTCAGTGTCTGGATCTTGCAGTAAGTGAACCTGGCTGCCCATATGGATATTAGAGGACTGGATGAATTGATCAGTGCATCTCACTGGATTTAATTAATAATGAATATATATCCGACAGTGAAGCCGTCACACTATTGTTTTTTCTTAAAGAATTGCTTGGCCTGGCTACATTATGTTTCCTTTTCTTTTTTCACTCCACAAAGTCTTTCTGGTACCACTTTATTATTATTATTATTATTATTTATTTCTTAGCAGACGCCCTTATCCAGGGCGACTTACAATCGCAAGCAAATACAAATACATTCAAGTGTTACAATATAAGTCATACAATGAACTCTCTACTTACTGTGTATTTACATTGTAGTTACTAAGTAAATCCATGTGTACTTACACATCATTGTAATCTTAGTTACAATGTACTTAATGTGTACCTAATTTGTTTGCATGATATAACCCTAACCCTTTTCTGATACAATTGTGTACATACATATATCATCCAAAAAGATGTACAAGTTAAGTAACTATGCATACCAACATTGTAAATGTAAGTACACATGTATTTACTATGTCATTACACAGTAATTGAGACTTTGTTTTGTTTTGTTTTTATTGAGTGGCCAATTTTTATTTTATTTTTTTCCCCCCAATTTGGAATGTCCAATTATGTTTTTTCTCCTGACCACAGCAAGTCCCCACACAGCACAGACGTTCTGAGGGCATGTGAGCGTCCTAAAAGCCAGAATCGCTTTTACACCGAGCAATCCGGAACAGAGGTGGGCTGTCTACCGAGCCCGGAGAACAGAGACCAGCCCTGCCTCTTACACGCTCTGAATGTGCTCCGTGTCTGGCCAGTAGGGTTCACTGTTGCGCGATGAAGAGAGCAAGTCCCTGTCGGCTTCCCTTCCCCCACCCAGAGTGTCAGAGTCAATGTGACGTCCCCCTCGGGGTCCCCAGCAAAGTTCAGCCTCTTTGCGCAGCCCGGACGCACACTGCCGCTGTCCAAGCTGTGTGACTCATCCTGCACTCCCAGCAGCAGCGCTTTAACTGGATGAGACACTCCGATACTTAGTTGTTTTAATGAACCCCACAGAACAGTCTCCTCTCTCTCTCTGTACCCCCTGTGAGCCCTGCAGTACAGTCTCCTCTCTCTCTGTACCCCCTGTGAGCCCTGCAGTACAGTCTCCTCTCTCTCTGTACCCCCTGTGAGCCCTGCAGTACGGTCTCCTCTCTCTCTGTACCCCCTGTGAGCCCTGCAGTACAGTCTCCTCTCTCTCTCTGTACCCCCTGTGAGCCCTGCAGTACAGTCTCCTCTCTCTCTCTCTGTACCCCCTGTGAGCCCTGCAGTACGGTCTCCTCTCTCTCTGTACCCCCTGTGAGCCCTGCAGTACGGTCTCCTCTCTCTCTCTGTACCCCCTGTGAGCCCTGCAGTACAGTCTCCTCTCTCTCTGTACCCCCTGTGAGCCCTGCAGTACGGTCTCCTCTCTCTCTCTGTACCCCCTGTGAGCCCTGCAGTACAGTCTCCTCTCTCTCTGTACCCCCTGTGAGCCCTGCAGTACAGTCTCCTCTCTCTCTGTACCCCCTGTGAGCCCTGCAGTACAGTCTCCTCTCTCTCTGTACCCCCTGTGAGCCCTGCAGTACGGTCTCCTCTCTCTCTCTGTACCCCCTGTGAGCCCTGCAGTACAGTCTCCTCTCTCTCTCTCTGTACCCCCTGTGAGCCCTGCAGTACGGTCTCCTCTCTCTCTGTACCCCCTGTGAGCCCTGCAGTACGGTCTCCTCTCTCTCTCTGTACCCCCTGTGAGCCCTGCAGTATGGTCTCCTCTCTCTCTCTCTGTACCCCCTGTGAGCCCTGCAGTACGGTCTCCTCTCTCTCTGTACCCCCTGTGAGCCGCGTGCTATTTGAACTCCACTAGAGTCTGTGCTGTAGGGTGTTCTGCTCTGATTGCTATTTGTTTAAGGGAAAGCTCCCTCACTCTCTACTTTGACCCATTTCCTGTAACTCATACAGAAAGAGAAGAAGCAATCATTCTTGCTCTGCATTTTTCTTTTTTTTTTCATTTGTCTTATTTGATCAGCCCTGAGCAGAAGTGACATCTCATCAGAGCCAGGACTGCGTCTCCACGGCAGGTTTATCAAGAGCTGATATTGAACGCGCGCGTCTTTCCGGAATGCAAATGAAAGCGCCGTCCCTCGCCATAGATTTCCACCTGACCTCTACCCTGCGGGGCTGATGACACCACAGCTTTGGACGAGTAGCTAATTAGCTGAAATAACAGTATGGGGAAAAAATTATTTTTTATTAAGTTAATATGTTTTCCTCGACGGTGCAAACATGCAGTACTAAAGAACTGGGTGAAGAATCCCTGTGAACCTGAGTTAGCAGATCTGCTCCCTTGAATTTGTGCTCGAGTTCTCTTTGTCTCCCTGCTAAAATTAATGAGTCTGTACTAATTATTATTTCACACTGGGACGGTGTACAGTGTACTGTACAGTATTATTTATTTTAAAAACATTTTACATTCTTACTTGAAAGAGACTGCCATTGTTTTTCAGGTGGATTGTGAAAGAAACAAACAGCACAGGCCCCTTGCTTCCAGCCCTTTCTCTTTCTTAAAGAGAATCTGAGAGGCTCCCTGATCCAGGTCTCAATAAAACAGGAGACGGAGCCCCGCCGGACCCCACGCTGTAAAGAGAATCTGAGAGGCTCCCTGATCCAGGTCTCAATAAACACAGGAGACGGAGCCCCCTGGACCCCGTGCTGTAAAGAGAATCTGAGAGGCACCCAGATCCAGGTCTCAAAGTTTAACAAAGTACTTTAACCAATGACTGATAACTTGAAAGAACAAGTTATCAGGGATACAATCTCTCTCCTCTCTCTCTCTCCTCTCTCGCTCTCTCTCCATATATATATATATATTGAACTTATTGATTTATTTTTCATCTCTGTCTGCTTTTCTTTTGAATTTTATTTGTTAGCAGTCTGGAGTTCTGTTACTCTATTGTGTAAAGTGCCCAGAGCTTGTTCATGACAAGCTCTGGTATAACAAGGGATTTGTCCCAGAAGGAAACAGTTCTCACTCTTCTCATAATCACAGCTTGTTAAACTACAGCTGTGTTTTTTCTCGCTTTCAGAAATGTGGGATTTATTATTATTATTATTATTATTTATTTCTTAGCAGACGCCCTTATCCAGGGCGACTTACAATTGTTACAACATATCACATTCTACAGATATCACATTATTTTTACATACAATTACCCATTTATACAGTTGGGTTTTTACTGGAGCAATCTAGGTAAAGTACCTTGCTCAAGGGTACAACAGCAGTGTCCCCCACTGGGGATTGAACCCACAACCTTCCGGTCAAGAGTCCAGAGCTCTAACCACTACTCCACACTGCTGCCCAATGAACTTCTTGCAGGCCTGTCGTCACTCGTATTAAAGTTTACCACAGTATTTTTGCACATTTTTTTTGTAGTTTTACCATGCTTTTCTCTGTGGTTATACTATGCATTTACCACAGTTTACTCTGGTTTGCCATATGTATTAATTGCTTTACTATATATCAGTATTCTCTTTTCTTTACCATGCTTTTGCTATGCCTTATAACACTTTGCTGTGCTTTTACTCTGGTCCACTTTTATAAGGGCACCTGCTACCTATATTTGTGGCAGAACAATGTGTCTGATCCTGCAGAGCTTGTCTGGGTGCTTAGCTGGGAGCAGACCCTGCAGTCTGGTGGATGGCACCTTGTTACTGTTTGAAAGGTGTGTGCAAGGTAGCTCCAGCACAATTCACTGATGTCTGTTTGTTTTTTTTAATTAAAAAATACTGGTGGAGCGCACAACAGAGACGGTTCCACTACAAGGTGCACTGAGACAATTATGCAGACATCTGCATCTACAGTATCGGAACCACATTACACTTACTACTGGTTACTTTGAATGCCTCACACTGCTGTCATTACAAGTATAAATGTTGCATCGCCTGTCCTCTGTGAACTCGCACTGTGAGAGCATTCATGGCTATCTTTATCGGAGCTCTGTTATAAATGGAAATAGTTTTAATTTGCTGAGCACTAAGGGCCCGTCATTACTCACTTGGCACAGTGCTGTGGATGCAGAGAGCACGTTCTGCACTTTTATGGCCTCTGCTCTTTGCTACCATAGCAACACATTAGATATTATTTTACCTTGCTGCTGACACAAATGATCACATCCTTTTATGTGTTTATTGAACGCTGAAGCTGCTATAGGTAATGGGACCTCATGAGGTCTGCTGATTTCCCCCAGGAGGCTGGATTCTTAGGAGGTCTTTCTTCCCCTCTCTGTAAGATCCCTCTATTCCTCTCATTCTCCGACAACGCTACAATACTGAAGCTGCAAACCTGAAGTGTATATCCATTTAAATGACTGGTTTAAGAAGTCATGCCTGGCACAGAGGTAATTACTAGGAAAAAACTGAAATGCAACACAAATAAAATATGCATTCTATAAGTCCATTGACAGATCATAGCAATAAAACTCCTCCTTGTGTCACAGGCTAGTTTGCTGCCCCTATTACACCACATCTGTGCCTATTTGTGGAGGGGATTATTAGTGTTTTTATCAATAAATATATAGTTGTTTTTTTAGCCTTTGTATTCTTCTGCTTTGGGAAATATAGTCTGTGTTCCTCTTTCTTGCTTTCCTCCTCGCTGTGGGGAGCTCATGTATTTCAGGGTATTGGAGAATAACTAGAGTTTATACTTTAAATGCTGCTACACTGTTTCACTTAAAACAAACCCTGCTATTAATTTGTATTTAGCAGACTGTTCTGGGGGCTTAAAAAGATTCCATCTCACAGCTGTGAAGAGAGCTCTCTAACAGCCCTATAACCTGCAAATCCTGTTTTTAATCTTTTGTATTAAAATGTTCTATGCACGTTAAAATATTCAGGAAAAGTAATTAGCTCTGGTCGGCAGAAATCTTACACTGGATAATTGCTTAATGTCTAACTAATTCAGTCTACATTTCTCAGAAAATGGTAAAAATACTAAAATAAAATATATAACACCAGAAAGACGGAAATGATTTTAGACATAATACAGTGTTTGTTTTTTTATGTTTGTAGCAGAGGGTAGTTAAGTGTAAGCAAGTGTGATAGATTACAAGAAAGAATAAAAAAGCATGGGAAATGTGTAGCAGAAGTATTGGGAAAGGTTAGCACATGGGACACTGCCCCTTTTACATTTCCACTGTCAGCCTTTCTAATTTCTGATACTCTTGCATGGCTCAGTTACCTAATGGTGAGGGGAGTGGGTGCTGTCTGACTGGGCCTGTCTGACTAGTTGACAAGTCCAGGCTGCTATGAGTAGATACAGTCTTCTAAGAAAGAAATAAATACAGTAACAATAGCACAGCCAGTCAGTGTCTTTAGAAGGACTTTATTACAAATCTGTAGCCCCAGCGGGGAGTCAGCCGCAGTGAGCCGCCTCTGTGACAGCACTAGGGCTGTGTGGCACATGTCAGAGACCAGTCTCCACACCCAGACCCTCCATTGTCCTGGAAGTCAATGAGTAGAACCCCTCCATGCTCTGAGAGCCACGCAATCCTGTGGGAATACCACTGGAGGAGAGATTCCTTCACAGGCTACATTGTATTTCTTTAACTCTTTCGCTGACCACAAATTAATGCAAACACATTTTAAATGAATTCGGAAAACAGTTCACGTTTGTTATGTTAAAGTTAGACTGCCTGTTTGTGCCAAAAACATCCATGGAAATAGCATAGTTACAGAAAATCAGAAACGTGTATTAAAATCAGAAACGTGTATTAAAATCAGAAACGTGTATTAAAATCAGAAATGTGTATTCATCACACATCCAGAAATGAGCCAAGTACAACACAAGTACAATCCTCTATGCATCACCTTTAGTGGATACTGAGCATGTGTTTAGTTTCCATATACAGTATATACATTCAGAGTACCTTTTTATCCCATTTTTTTTTATTTCTGAACCAAATCTTTTTTTCATTTATTTTGTATTTGTTAATATTCAGTGTGGATTTTAAAATGTGTGCAAGATACATGATTAAACACTTCTTTGTGTTGTGATAACACCTCTAGGTATTAAATTATTACTGCTAGGGATAACACAAGATGCAAGGACTGTCAGTTTTCATTAGCCTGCATATTAATCTGACTTTGAGGTGAGGCAAAAAAATGACAAGCATTCAGCAGGAAGATAAAGCATGTTTTCTTTTGTTTTCTAGCAGAAACATTCTCCTTTAGCAAGCATGTTGTGTGTCAGGAAATTAGCATTAGCCTCTCTGGATATACATTAAATAGTTGTTCCATATCTAAATATACGCAGTGCATTGGTTGTAATGAAACAGTCACACCTGACACTGAGAAAGAGGACATTGTGGACGGGATGACGTTCCAGTCCATGTCAGTTTATATGAGTAGGAATGGAATTAGCAGTTACTTAACTGGAATTCAATGGGAACTACATTTATACATGATAACCAGGAATAGCATACAGAAATCAAACTGATTAATGATCCTTCCTCTCAATATTATACAAGCAATATGATAAATGGTCTTTCATAAGAACATTTAAAAAAAGCTTCAGAATATCTACAGGAGTAAATATCTTTTCACTTCACTTGAAAATGAGTTTGGGTGGTGTTGTATAACTGGGAAAGGATGTGCTGTTGTAAATTAACTTCACCCCTAAGAAAGCCTGACTGTACGTCCTTATCGCTGTGCTAATCTGTGTACATGATTGTGTTTGTTTTAAACTGCCTAAAACAGCTGCAGTGTTTACTAAAGGGTGACGCTGATTTGAGGCTAGTGTTTATGGGGAGTGCTGTACTGTACTGAGGGCTCTGTCCTTCGTTGCGTCGGTGCTGTTTTTGGGGAGTGCTGTACTGTGGTTTTCGAGGGCGGAGTCCTTCGTTGTGATGGTGGTGTTTTTGGGGAGTGCTGTACCGTGGTTTTCGAGGGCGGAGTCTTTCGTTGTGATGGTGGTGTTTATAGGGAGTGCTGTACTGTGGTTTTCGAAGGCTGAGTCCTTCGTTGTGACGGTGGTGTTTATGGGGAATGCTGTACTGTGGTTTTCGAAGGCTGAGTCCTTCGTTGTGATGGTGGTGTTTATGGGGAGTGCTGTACCGTGGTTTTCGAAGGCTGAGTCCTTCGTTGTGACGGTGGTGTTTATGGGGAGTGCTGTACTGTGGTTTTCGAAGGCTGAGTCCTTCGTTGTGACGGTGGTGTTTATGGGGAGTGCTGTACCGTGGTTTTCGAAGGCTGAGTCCTTCGTTGTGATGGTGGTGTTTATGGGGAGTGCTGTATTGTGGTTTTCGAAGGCTGAGTCCTTCGTTGTGACGGTGGTGTTTATGGGGAGTGCTGTACTGTGGTTTTCGAAGGTTGAGTCCTTCGTTGTGACGGTGGTGTTTATGGGGAGTGCTGTACTGTGGTTTTCGAGGGCGGAGTCTTTCGTTGTGATGGTGGTGTTTATAGGGAGTGCTGTACTGTGGTTTTCGAAGGCTGAGTCCTTCGTTGTGACGGTGGTGTTTATGGGGAGTGCTGTACCGTGGTTTTCGAAGGCTGAGTCCTTCGTTGTGATGGTGGTGTTTATGGGGAGTGCTGTACCGTGGTTTTCGAAGGCTGAGTCCTTCGTTGTGACGGTGGTGTTTATGGGGAGTGCTGTACTGTGGTTTTCGAAGGCTGAGTCCTTCGTTGTGACGGTGGTGTTTATGGGGAGTGCTGTACTGTGGTTTTCGAAGGCTGAGTCCTTCGTTGTGATGGTGGTGTTTATGGGGAGTGCTGTACCGTGGTTTTCGAAGGCTGAGTCCTTCGTTGTGACGGTGGTGTTTATGGGGAGTGCTGTACTGTGGTTTTCGAAGGCTGAGTCCTTCGTTGTGACGGTGGTGTTTATGGGGAGTGCTGTACCGTGGTTTTCGAAGGCTGAGTCCTTCGTTGTGATGGTGGTGTTTATGGGGAGTGCTGTATTGTGGTTTTCGAAGGCTGAGTCCTTCGTTGTGACGGTGGTGTTTATGGGGAGTGCTGTACTGTGGTTTTCGAAGGTTGAGTCCTTCGTTGTGACGGTGGTGTTTATGGGGAGTGCTGTACTGTGGTTTTCGAGGGCGGAGTCTTTCGTTGTGATGGTGGTGTTTATAGGGAGTGCTGTACTGTGGTTTTCGAAGGCTGAGTCCTTCGTTGTGACGGTGGTGTTTATGGGGAGTGCTGTACCGTGGTTTTCGAAGGCTGAGTCCTTCGTTGTGATGGTGGTGTTTATGGGGAGTGCTGTACCGTGGTTTTCGAAGGCTGAGTCCTTCGTTGTGACGGTGGTGTTTATGGGGAGTGCTGTACTGTGGTTTTCGAAGGCTGAGTCCTTCGTTGTGACGGTGGTGTTTATGGGGAGTGCTGTACTGTGGTTTTCGAAGGCTGAGTCCTTCGTTGTGATGGTGGTGTTTTTGGGGAGTGCTGTACCGTGGTTTTCGAAGGCTGAGTCCTTCGTTGTGATGGTGGTGTTTATGGGGAGTGCTGTACTGTGGTTTTCGAAGGCTGAGTCCTTCGTTGTGACGGTGGTGTTTATGGGGAGTGCTGTATTGTGGTTTTCGAAGGCTGAGTCCTTCGTTGTGATGGTGGTGTTTTTGGGGAGTGCTGTACCGTGGTTTTCGAAGGCTGAGTCCTTCGTTGTGATGGTGGTGTTTATAGGGAGTGCTGTACTGTGGTTTTCGAAGGCGGAGTCCTTCGTTGTGATGGTGGTGTTTTTGGGGAGTGCTGTACCGTGGTTTTCGAAGGCTGAGTCCTTCGTTGTGATGGTGGTGTTTATAGGGAGTGCTGTATTGTGGTTTTCGAAGGCTGAGTCCTTCGTTGTGACGGTGATGTTTATGGGGAGTGATGTACTGTGGTTTTCGAAGGCTGAGTCCTTCGTTGTGATGGTGGTGTTTATAGGGAGTGCTGTACCATGGTTTTCGAAGGCTGAGTCCTTCGTTGTGATGGTGGTGTTTATAGGGAGTGCTGTACTGTGGTTTTCGAGGGCGGAGTCCTTCGTTGTGACGATGGTGTTTATGGGGAGTGCTGTATTGTGGTTTTCGAAGGCGGAGTCTTTCGTTGTGACGGTGGTGTTTATAGGGAGTGCTGCATTGTGGTTTGAGGGCTGTGTCCTTCGTTGCGATGCTGGTGTTTATGGGGAGTAGTACGGTAGATGGTGCTTTCATCTCTAATCTGCATATTCATTTACCTTTTCATTGTTTTTGCTTTCTTTCCGTAATGCTTTTTTAAAGCCAACCCTATCTACCCTGGAATGGAGCTCCCTGATTGGTGAGTGAAAGTTCTGAGGCTTGTAATACAAACTGTTCCAGCCCGGAGTGTTCCATTTGCCTGTCGTGAAGATTCTATTCAGTCCAATATTGAGGACCCTGTAAATGCTGATATATCTGAAGCACTAGAGAGAACGCCCTCATGTTCAAACTAATAACATTGTGAAACCTCATTAGCAATCTCCTGCCATAGCTTTGTTAACTGTACAAAGTTTTAACAAGATATGTCAATTAAAGATTGATTAGTCCTAGCTGGAGGAGCACTGCTCTGTGGTACCTGGTTTGTGAGGTCGCCTGGCTGAACAGATGGGCTGGAGGCCTGGACCTGGCAAGCACGCGCTGTGAGGAGGAAATGTCTCGGTCCTCCCTGTCAGCCTGTCGTGAGGAGAGCGCAGGACGGCTCCCTGCCCAAATCAGCTGCTGCTCCCAGCAACTCTTATTTCCGCCTGTGTTTGGCATTGTTTCACGCCTGGGCGGGTAGGCAGGCAGGCAGGCAGGCAGGGTGTGACTGCCGAGAGGGGTGGTGAGAAGAAAGGGGATGTCACAGACACGCTCCTAGAGCACAGCTGCCAGAAGCTCAGCACTTCCACTGTGCCCTAAACTGGCCCCTGTCATCTTCCACCCATATCCCTATTCCAGTGAGGCCCCTGTCATCTTCCACCCATATCCCTATTCCAGTGAGGCCCCTGTCATCTTCCACCCATATCCCTATTCCAGTGAGGCCCCTGTCATCTTCCACCCATATCCCTATTCCAGTGAGGCCCCTGTCATCTTCCACCCATATCCCTATTCCAGTGAGGCCCCTGTCATCTTCCACCCATATCCCTATTCCAGTGAGGCCCCTGTCATCTTCCACCCATATCCCTATTCCAGTGAGGCCCCTGTCATCTTCCACCCATATCCCTCTTTTTATAACCCTGCTGCAGGCAGTAGTGGAATAAACACGGAGAGATGGAATCAGTGAGTTTTGTTTTTCTCCACCTAACAGCCGTGTCGCAAACAAGCTGCTCCTGAGATCCTGTTAAACTGTTAATATAAATGAACCTGTGTTTTATACAAGTTTTTTAATAAGACTGAGAGAGAGAGAGAGAGTTAGCAATGAGTCTGTATTGCAGGTCAGTATTGATTTTCAGATTCCCCGTTCAGATGTGTATTTCTGAAACGGAGATGGGCTGCTGCTGGAACATCACCAAATACAGCTTTTTAATAACATCAGTCCACTGGGGCTTAGCCATAGCAGATCTAATCTAAAGCTTGTAAGTCATTTCCCATATGCAGAACAAGGCACACACTGACACCATTGAGCAGGCATGTTAGCTGCATTGCAGCTTGGTGGAGGTGTGTGGACTTGGTTATTATTTAGAAGCCAGACAATCCAGGCTACTCATTGTTTGTGCGCCAGGCTATCCACTGTTCGGTGTGTGATGTGTTTTCCATGTGACATAATTGATGATGTCTGGCATATTGCACTCTTATTCTTTAACTGAGGTTTCGTTTGGGTGGAAATGAGCTGTATGACAGTGCATGGGAGTCAGTCCAGGACCCCTGGCAGCCTTGCACGTGCTTTGCCTGCTGTACCAGACAGTCATCTGGCTCTCCTTAATCCCCTGTAGCCAACAGCTGCTTAAAGCAGCAGAGTCGCGGACACTATAGAAAATAGATGATACACAATTAAGAAGGTTGATCTTTCTGGGAAGGGTAGGGTTTTTATTAGAATTGCACCACGCGGGAATTTCTTTTTTTTTTTTGTCTTCCTGCTTGAAGATTTATAACCTCCTACCGCTGCTCACAAAGTGGCCTTGTGGCAAGCAGGTTTCACACGGAAGGAAGCTTGAGTCCCTGTAGCTGCAAACTATAAGGAATAATGTTGTATACAGACACCAAGGACTGATATATTGTAGTGTGAGAATGAACATGATTGGTGTTACGATGTGAATGCGGCGCGCTGGCGTTTCACTTTTGGAAGTCTGGGTTCAAATCCAGTTTGGATCACAACCGTGTATGGTGGTGTCAACTTCTGTGGTTATCGCAAAAAGCTTCCCATATTTTCTCTCAATGGGCACTTTGTTGGCAGCCATTGTTTCGATGGCAGTATGGAGAGCCTCACATTGCACCTGCCTTCAGCACAAGGAAGCAGTTGGGGCTCCATGTCCGTTCGGTCCTGCGCTGTGCTCAGCCCTGTGAGGACTCTATCATGTGAATCCCACTTCAGTCCCTGAAGGTTTAGCTGAGCCTGCCAGGCTCATTTCATTTGTAACGCAAGCTAGAGAATTGAGCCCTGGCCTGCGTGTGAAAGGTGGCTGCACCGTGCCGCCTAGCTTCAGAAGATACTCTCTCCTGACCTTCCTTCTGATTTATTTTTGGTTATTCCTGTAGATCCAAGGCAAAGATTGCTCCCCAGACACGCTGCAGCCCTGAGTAGCTTGTGTCTCTCAGCCCAGCCTGCCCCCTGCTTGCTCCACTCCTCGCTCTGCAGACACCTTCAATCTGGCAGCACATGTCATCCGCCTGGTGAGTGCAATTACAGTTTCTCATCCTGTAGCCGCTGGAAGACTGACAGCTCTGCCGACAGGACGGCTGGCTTGTATGCCGTTCCGTGTTTGTTCCCTGACAGCCTTCCCAGAAAACCCATCCTACGAGCTCTCTGCAGCAGGCAGGTAAACCCTTCTCATCCTCTCACTGACTTGACGGCTCTTTCAGGATCCCCTTCGTAAGCAGCTATGAAGTCTCATTAAACAAGTCTTTCCAACGTGGTTCTCCCTGCGTTCCTGTATTATAATGATGCATCCCCACAAAGTGCAGGGGAATGTTATTCTAATGAACAGGAAGAGCTGTCGGTACGAGCCGTCTTGATTAATGAGCTGGAGGCTCTGATAGAGCCACTCTGCTTAGCTGATTCTGTGACCTTTGGATTCAAAGTGAACCTCTGAGTGTAAGAAGCAACCTGGAGCTCTCTTCAGATATAGCCTTATTAAAGAAGCAATCTACTGGAACAACTTTTAATTTTAGAAAAAAGAGAGCATGTAAATGCAGATCATTCCATATTGTGTATAATGATACACTTGCACAGTAATTGGACCTTGAAAATGAAGTGAAATTTTTAGATTAAAAACACTAGGCATAAAACAAATTCTTCTGTATGAACAACCTTTCCTTCGAAACCAATACTTAGGTCTCCCATGCAGTACAGGTATGTGGCCCGGGACAGCCAGCCTAATTTCCATCACTGTGTGCCGACCAATTGTTCCACCTAATGTAAGATATACAAGCGCACAGGCAGACAGACAGCACAGCACTGACCTTCTAACTGTAGTTCTGGGTGGATCAGCAGGCACCTGATTAACTAATTGGCAACACAAGTCAATCCATCTGTCTAGCTGTCTCATACAGACTTGGAACATGCTGCTTGTCAGGGAAATCAGGGAAAAGCTAATAATATAAGGAGCAGCTCTTTCAGATTGCTAATGAAACCAAGTAATCTATAGTACAATAGAATAGTGTGCCCATAATAAAGTAGGAGGCTTAGAAAGAATTCCTTTCAAACCCTGAGCGCTCTCCACCCTGTCTCAGGAAAACCCTGAGTGCTCTCCACCCTGTCAAGAAAACCCTGAGCACTCTCCATCCTGTCAAGAAAACCCTGAGCACTCTCCACCCTGTCAAGAAAACCCTGAGCCCTCTCCACCCTGTCAAGAAAACCCTGAGCACTCTCCATCCTGTCTCAAGAAAGATGCCCCCCTCCCCGACATATTTATTGGCTGTAAAATCTTTAAATAACCAAAAGCTTTGTAGACTAATATATAGAAACTCAGCTTAAGACAGGGATTTTACTGTGTGTGGAACAGTGCCTGTCATTAATAAAATATAAGCCTGTACGCTATTGGATGTTTAGGATGAACCCAGCATGCACTCTGTGTGTGATAACCAGTTCATCTATTTGTTGTGTTTGTTTTACAGAATTCTGGCCCGGGAACAGCCGGAAGTGGAGACAGAATTGTTTTAAAGATCAAAGGAAAGCTGCCCGTACTGATCTCGACCCTCAGAGAGCAGTGTGAGCAGGAGCCCCTCTTGGGAGTTGGGCTCACAGGTGGAGACATTGCAGACATGCCTGGACTGTAAACACTGACTCCCTTTGTAGCTTCACACTGCTTCCGGTCAGCACTGCACAGAGGCGCTCTGAGGAGCTCCCCTTCACTGAAGGTCAATGCAGGTAAGACCTGTGCAATATCATATCAGCATGGCTTGAACTCACACCAGCCCTGCTGTGCACAGTCCCGGGGTTCAGAAATACTTTCAATGAAGTATGTTATTGAAGTGATCAGGATCCCGGAGTTTGATATTAAATAATAATATTGTGTGTTCCTCCCTTATAGGTGAATGAACAACAACTATTAGTGAACATAGAGACTCGGGCGTGACTCATTCTGACTGTGATGAGAAATGAGATCAGACACAGAAATTATAACTTGGGGTGATCATTTAATCTACCAGGATCCCCATTAAAAGTGCAGCCATTTTCATGACTCCACTCTAGCTCTGTAAAAAAAACAAAAAAAACCCTTTAGTTAATTTGTTTGGAATGCTTGATTTGTTGAGTGGACTTTCATTTTTTCCAGGTTTTTTTTGCAGTGAAGGTAATGGCTTTGTCTTATCCTAGCTGCTTACATCTGTTTAAGCTCTTTGGGGTTGTTTCTGTTACAATACTAAAGCTGTCTTCATGTTTCTTCAGGATTGATTTTGAACTGCACCCAAAGTAACAACAGTGTTATTATGTGTATTGCTGTGGTGATAAACCACAAATCTACAAGGCTGTTGTGTGAACTGCAGCATTACGTTTACGTTTTCTCAGTTTGTTCAGTCACTTGCCAGTCTAATCCTATCCACACTGCCTTCATAGTGAGCAATCAGTATGCCTGAAAACCATGTGTTTGCCATTCACCTGATTCACAAATTCAAAATCCTTCAGTAGGGTGAAAGTGTAGCAAACAGATTGAACAGAAATCTGGAATGGACAACGTGGATCCTTCTTGTTGTAGCATTGTGCCTGGCTCTGTTTTTACCCTTTATTTAATTACCATAAGTACATGTAATTACAATGTTATTACAAAAGAAGCCCGGCT